>NW_005872524.1:16149-56482 GCF_000147115.1 Myotis lucifugus
TCTATATAATAAACAGCCTTATATGCTAACTGTCCAGTTGTCCGGTCATCCATTCAACCAATCAAAGCGTAATATGCTAATGATATGCTAAGGCCGCTCAACCGCTTGCTATGATGTGCATTGACCACTAGGGGGCAGACGCTCCAACCGGTAGGTTAGCTTGCTGCTGGGGTCTGGCCAATCAGGACTGAACAAGATGGTCTGGACACGCCCTGGAACCCTCCTGCAGGCCCTCCCTGGCCCCGATTGTGCACTGGTGGGGTCCCTCGGCCTGGCCTGTGCCCTCTCGCAATCCGGGACCCCTCAGGGTGGCACATGACTGTCAGGTAGTTCCATCTATATAATAAAAGCCTAAGTGAACATTATGGCGGAACGACCAAAGCTACTGGTCACTATGAGCCTCTCCCGCCTCCGTGGCAGCGCTAAGGAGCAGCGAGCTGAGTGGTAAGGAGCGAGCAGGTAGGCGGTAAGGAGTGAGGGTTCCCGGACTGCGAGAGGGAGGTCCATCTGCTAGCTTAGGCCCAATCCCCACAAGGGGGCCCAGACTGCGAGAGGGCACAGGCCGGGCTGAGTGACTCCCCCACACCAGTGCACAAATTTCATGCACCAGGCCTCTAGTCTACACTAATAAAAGAGAAAAATGGTAATTGGCGTACGACCGCTACCCTTCTGATTGGCTAATCAGCGTATCCTTATGCAAATTAACTGTCAGCCAAGATTTGTATTGATTTCAGAGAGGAAGGGAGAGGGAGAGAGAGAAACATCAATGATGAGAGAGAATCATTGATTGGCTGCTTCCTGCACGCTCCCTACTGGGGATCGAGCCTGCAACCCAGGCCTGTGCCCTGACCAGGAATCGAATCATGACCCCCTGGTTCATAGGTCGATGCTGAACCACTGAGCCACGCTGGCTGGGCTGGAACTTTTTCTTGTAGTTTGTTTCCTAAATCTCCAACTTTTCCACGGACGCAGGGGAAATTGGAAAACTCAGTAGTGAAGCCCGTTTCGTCATCACAGTGAGACTTACGGCCCTTCTGCTCTTTGCTTCAGTTGAAGACAAGCTCATGAATCAACGTAGACCAAGGCTTTAGGAAGCTTACGGGCCAGGTTGGCTTTCTCTCCTGTCAAAATTCCATTTATCAGCCTGATATTTGGAAAGTGTTCTAAGTACATTTATTTCCGTTTCTTAAATCTTTAACGAAAATTCAAGAAAAACAAAACTAATAAAATAGTGCTTTCCTGTGTTTGGTGGAGCTGAATACTGGATGTTCATTGTTACTAGGGACTGATTTTTAAGATTTCCTCCACCACAGGCCCTTGGTTTTAACAGATTTCAGCTGAGGTCGCACGCCAGTTGCTCAGCTCCGTTTACGACACCAGAATATATTGTTTTTCCACTGAGAATTTTTTACAAATCCATCTGGGATTTTAGTCTTTCAATATGAAAAATAATTCATGTGTGTGAATATTTTTTGCCATCAATATATATAAAAGCTTTAGTGACTGAACGACCGAATGACCGGTTGACCAGTCGCTATGATGTGCACTAACCACTGGGGACAGACGCTCAACGCAGGAGCTGACCCTTGGTGGTCAGTGTGCTCCACAGGGGGAGGGCCGCTCAGCGAGCTTACCGAGAGGTGGTGGCAGCAGGCGAGCGGGGCTGGGATGAGGGGGAGCAGTGTGGCGCCCATCCTGGGCTCGGGCTCCTCCCCGGCCGCCTGCCACTTTGCACATTACTGCACCCTCGGGGGCTGTTGGACTGCCGGTTTAAGGCCTCCTTAGACAGTTGTCTGTTCAGTAACAGGGTGCGGGGAACTGCCTACCATCATGGACTCATGTCACCGTGTTCAAGTCTTTCCTTCTGATTCCAGTGCATCTCCTTCTGTGAGTGCAGGCAAGTGATTATCTGGCTCACGGTGAGCTGCTGGGCCCAGAGTCGTCAGGGACAGAAAAATAAACAATTCTACAAGAAGGCGAGCCCCTCGGGTTCCCAGAGCGTCCGGGGTTCTGTCTACAACTCATTGTTTTGTGTTTGGTGTGACTTTTTACTTGGTTTTTCCTCCAATAGGAGTTCTAAATTCTCAATAAGCTGTTTAGTTGACGTGGGCTGAGGGGAGAGTTTGCATCTAGTACCTGTTGGTTTGCTAGTGGCCCAAGGACAGAACCGTTCATGGCAATGCTCAGGATGCGTTCTTGGTTTACTCAGACGTTGTCTGGGGAACTGTTCAAATTCCATTTCCCCTCCCCCTTCCCTCCCTCCCTCCCCCCTCCCTCCCTCCCTCCTTCCCTTCTTTCTTTTTCTTTCTTTCTTCTTTCTTTCTTTCTTTCTTTCTTTCTTTCTTTCTTTCTTTCTTTCTTTCTTTCTTTCTTTCTTTCTTTCTTTGAATCCTCATCTGAAAATATTTTTCCATTGATTTTCAGAGAGAGTGGAAGACAGAGGGAAAGACAGAGAGAAACATCAATGTGAGAGAGACACATCCGTTGGTTGCCTCCTGCAGAAGCCCTGACCAAGGCCCAGGGCAGGGAGGAGCCTGCAACCGAGGTTCGTGCCCTTGACCAGAATCGAACCCGGGACCCTTTGGTCTGCAGGCCGACGCTCTATCCACTGAGCCAAACCAGCCAGGGCTCAAATCCTATTTCTACACTCACATTCACCAAATTCAGACACATGTGCAAGCTTCTGCCTTATTGAACCTTGAACATTTTCCCAACGTGGCAACCGTTTTACCGCCTCATTCTACTCATGATTAACGGAGAGTTGAAGCTTGGATGCTGGCCCGCTCTCCCTGAGGACCCCAGTGGGGGGCTAGGTCGGGTCACAGGCAGCTGCAATTATGAAGATGCGCTGAGCTACCAGGACCGCAGACAACACCAGGCATTTAAGAACCCCAGTTCATCATGATTCACAGGCAAAGCCGCAGGCCCACAGAGAGGGCAAGCCCCTTCTGTCGGTTTTAGCATAGGGTTCAGCGTGTGCTCTACTGTCCCAGGTAAGTCCTGTAGTTCATTGATAGAATGCTCTAGAACGCTCCTCATTACTGTTGGCCCATTCCCCTCGAATATGCAAATAGCACGGTCTTGAAGGATTGCTTTAAGTAACCCAGGGGCGTGCACTGCTGAGGAAAGATCCCGCCGGAACATTACCATCGCAGTTTTGAGGATGAGAAGACTGTATTGTGGGACCATAGTTTCTCATAAGTCCTATCACTGGAGACACAGTGACGGGGAAGCGGAGATGTGCGGACCGTTACATAATGCCAGGGACTTACATGTCAACACACAGACTGTCCTGATGACAAAGCAGAGGTACCAGGTATGCGGCGTGGCCTCGGGCGGGACAGCAGGGCCACAGGGCCAGCGCCTGAGCGCAGGCAGGGGAGGCACGGGCCGGAGGGCCTGCAGGTGAGCTGGCAGCCAGAGCAGGACAGACGGTGCTTCTGTCATCCATGTTGCTGGATAATGTGGGCTTCGCTGTGTGTGCTCGTGTTGGGAGTTACGCAAGGGGTGCTGCCTTCCATTTCTCCCCTCTCCTCTCTCCTCTCTCATCCTCACCCCTGTTTCCCCCAGCACCCCCTGGGGGTCAGCCCGCGCCCAGATCTCCGGGGGCCTCCACCTGCTGCCCATGCACATCCTCCACTTCCCCCCCACTCCCCGGGGATGGAACAGAGCGTGGTGGCAGCTCTGCGCCTGCGCGAATGGGACCACCCAGCACGCCCTCTGAGGTCACCTAACTCCCAAGTTGAGACTTTCCCCAGGAACCAAATACAGAGAAAACTTCTGTTTTCCCTCGAAAACCTCTATGGGATTTCAGACTTTAAAACATTAAGTACATGCAACAATTGACGGCTAAACTTGTTATTTTTATATTAACTCATCCAAGAGGGTAACATTCAAAAATGTTTCTCCGAATTAAAATTTTCCTCTGTCGATGTCTTATGTATGTATGTATGTTTCATTGCGATCATGTTTAGGACATATTTTTCTTACTATTTCATCTTATTTTTACACAGAGTATTTTATTTTTAAAAAATTTCTAATGGTTATTGCTGGTGCAGAAAAATGCTAACTCATTTATATCAAGAAAATTTGTTAAATTCTTATTTATTCAAGGTATCTACACATTCTGTTGTTGTGGTGTTTTTTTTTTCCTAGTAGGTAATTATATAATCTGTAAGTGAGAAATTCTTTCTTCCCTTCTACTACTTATACCTTTTTCTTTTTCTTTTTTTCATTATGGCATGGACCTAGACTTCCAGTGTTGTTAAATATATCAGTGATAATAGGCTACTTTCTCTAGCTCCTGAACTTATAAGGAGTTCTATATTCTCCATAATGTTTAACATTTGCCAAGGGTTTTTTTTTTTTAATTGTTTCAGTTTTGAAACCATTCTTTTTATGTATTTTTTATTTTTAAAAATATATTTCATTGATTTTTTTTTACAGAGAAGAAGGGAGAGGGATAGAGAGTTAGAAACATCAATCAGCTGCCTCCTGCACACCCACCACGGGGGATGTGCCCGCAACCAAGGTATATGCCTTTGACCGGAATTGAACCTGGGACCCTTCAGTCCGCAGGCTGATGCTCTATCCACTGAGCCAAACTGGTTAGTGCGAAACCATTCTTTTAAAAAAATACATGTTATTGATTTTACAGAGAGGAAGGGAGAGGGATAGAGAGTTAGAAACATTGATGAGAGAGAGACATCACTTGCACGCCCCCTAGTGGGGATGGAGCATGCAACCAAGGTACATGACCTTGATCAGAATTGAACACCGGACCCTTCAGTGTGTTGGCCGACGCCCTATCCACTGAGCCATACCGGTTAGGGCATCTGCTGGTTTTTTTTATATAAACATTTACCAAGTTAAAACGTTCCCTTTCTGTCTGGGTTGCCAAGAATTTTCATCACGAATATCAATGTGTTTTCCACGTTGGTTGAGATATTCCTTTGTTTTGTTATTTAGTCTCTGACTGTTGGCTGAGGGGAGTGTTTGCTTCTAGCACCTGCTGGTTTGCTAGTCCAAGAGCAGGGCTTGCTCTGCGAAGGGCTGGACAGGAACTATCTTAGACTGCAGACCACGGAGCCTCTACCGCACACTCTGTTTTGTCTCTCTGGTTTGATCACAACCCTTTCATCGTGTAAACACCAGCCTGGGTTCAAGGGCTTTCCATGAATTCTGTTTCTGAATCCAGTCTGGAAGCCTCAGTTACTGTATTTTATTTTTGCTCAACATCAGGCAAATCTGGCCATGGTCTCGCCTGTAAAGCCTCAGGGAGGAACAGGCGCTGTGAGGTCTGATCTGGGAGGGAGAAGGCTCAGATCCCACAGGCCCCGCCTCCTCCTCCTCGAGGGCACCGTCGCCTGGTTATTATTCCGTAGCATCAGCCTCAGAGGTTGGGGTGTTGCTGCCATCCTCCAGCCAGAAAGAGCAAAGTACATTTTATAGGATTTTGCTTAATCTCTCTTCTCACTGCCACCTGCATGGCCACCTGTGCCACTCTTTAGCTGCTCGCCATCCCAACTCAGGATCCCAACTCAGGAACTATGCTTTCACCGTTGAATCTAAAAAAATATATCGGCCCGGCTGGCGTGGCTCAGTGGTTGAGTGTCAACCTATGAATCAGGAGGTCACTGTTCAATTTTCCCGTCAGGGCACAGGCCGGGGTGGTGGGCTCCATCCCCAGTGGGGTGCGTGCAGGAGGCAGCTGATCCATGATTCTCTCTCATCATTGATGTTTCTGTCTCTCTTTCCCTCCCTCTTCCTCTCTGAAATCAATAAAAAAATAAAATAAAATAGAAAATAAATAAATAGTTTAGCCCAGTGGTTGGCAAACTCATTAGTCAACAGAGCCAAATATAAACAGCACAACAATTGAAATTTCTTTTGAGAGCCAAATTTTTTAAACTTAAACTATATAGGTAGGTATATTGTTATTAACTTAATTAGGATGCTCCTAAGGCTTAGGAAGAGCCACACTCAATGGGCCAAAGAGCCACATGTGGCTCGTGAGCCACAGGTTGCCGACCACTGGTTTAGCCCAAAGTAAAAATATTCTGTTTTCTCCGAGAAACAAAACTTGCATTTGGATCAGTGATTCCCCTTGAGTGAATTTCTGTGTTCATGAGAAGGTGGGGGTCAAAGTTCATGTTTGTGGGGGGCTGACCAATTGTCCAGCACCATGGCCAAAGGGCTCCCCTCTCCCCATCAAGTCGGCTTCTCACCTGGTCAGACAACTGACCATAGGCGCCTGGTCTGCTTCTGGAATTTTCCGTCCCATTGATGGATTTCTCTCCCGCCTTGCTAGCAGCACGCTGGCTCACTGTTTCTTTACAGTGCATTTTGAAATTAGGTTTTACGTCTTCAAAGTTGTTCCTTTTAAAAATAATTATGGATTTGTAAAAAAAAATATTTTTTTATTGATTTCAGAGGGGAAGGGAGAGGGAGAGAGAGACACACACACATCAGTGATGAGAGAGAATCATTGATCAGCTGCCTCCTGCACACCCCCTACTGGGGATCAAGCCTGCAACTCGTGACCTCCGGTTCATAGGTCGTCGCTCAACCACTGAGCCACCCCGACCAGCACCATGCTTGGTTCCTGCTATGAGCCGTGGGATAGGTCCTGTTTTGTGACGTGGGGGGTCCATGGTTTTCTTGTCCCGTGTGGTCTGGGATATCAGAGAAAGACGACTTATTGGGGTAAGTTTGAAGTATTCTCTCTTCCTACAGTTTCTGAAAGAATTTGTGTTCAAAGTGTATTATTTCTTCCTTAAACATGTGACAGAATTCATCCATGAAATCCTTTGGGCCCCGTTTTCTTTGTGGGAAAGTTTTTAAGGAGAAATCCGATGTCGTTAGTAAACGGGGGGCCGTTCTGTCTAACCGTGTCTTTCTGATGAGCTTCGGTTCCTCGTGTCAAGGAATTTCATCCAGTTTGTCAAGTGGGTGGCGCTGAGTGGCTTCTGATGTTTCTCTCTGGTGCAGCGTCTGGAAGACCCGGAATGGAGGCCTGTCTGCGTCCTCTCGTTCTGATCCGTCTGGCTACACATTGACCCATTTGCTCATCTTGTCAAAGAACCGGCTCTTGCCGAAACCGGTTTGGCTCAGTGGATAGAGCGTCGGCCTGTGGACTGAAGGGTCCCGGGTTCGATTCCGGTCAAGGGCATGTGCCTGGGTTGTGGGCACATCCCCAGTGGGAGATGTGCAGGAGGCAGCTGATCGGTGTTTCTCTTTCGTCGATGTTTCTGACTATCCCTCTCCCTTCCTCTCTGTAAGAAATCAATAAAATATATATTTAAAAAAAAAGAATCGGCTTTTTTTTTCTTCATTGATTTTCTCTATTGTCTCTCTGTGTTCTATTTCATTGATTTCTGCTAACCTTTTATTTACTGTCCTGTTTACGTTCGATTGAATTTGCTCCTCTTTTTCTAATATTTTATTTTATTATTATTTTTTATTGATTTCAGAGAGGAAGGGAGAGGGAGATAGAGAGAGAAACATCAATGATGAGAGAGAATCATTGATCAGCTGCCTCCTACACGCCCCCCACTGGGGATCGAGCCAGCAACCCGGGCATGTGCCTCGACCGGGAATCGAACCGTGACCTCCTGGTTCAGAGGTCGAAGCTCAACCACGGAGCCACGCCGGCAGGGCTTTTTCTAATATTTTAAGACGGAAGCTGAAGTCGTTGATGTCATACGTCCCTTCCTTCCCGATGCGGCATTGAGTCCTGCAAACCTTCCCTCACCTTTTTGCGTGCCGTGTTCTCATTTTCACGGACAGACTTTCTAGCTTCCATTTCAGTTTCTTCTATGACCAGCGGGTTGTTTAAAAGTGAGTCCTTTAGTTTCAAATGTTGGAGACTTTCTGGGTCGCTCTCTTTAGTTGATAGGTAGGTGGGTCCCATTGCTGTTGCTTTAAGCCACGGAGGGTCTGGGTGCAGATGTGGGAACGGGGGGGGGGGCGGGGGGAGAAGGTGGAGACACAGAGTCAGAGCACAGCTCCCAGGGAGACACCATGGGCACTCGGTGTGGCTGGAGGCCCTGTGTGAGGGCGGGAGGAAGGGGAGCTCAGAGCAGGGGGGCCTTGGGGGGTCGGGGGGCTGGGCAGGTCCAGAGGAATCGGGGGCCTTTGCAGGGAGCCCAGCTCTCCATGTGTGCAGGAGAGGGGGGGCTCTGCCACTTCTGAGAGGGTCCCTCCAGTTGTGGAGTGAGGGTGAAAGGGGCTGCAGGAGATGACCATGAAAGAAGGTGTGGAGCATGTGACTGCTCAGGGGCGCTGTGCATGGAGGTGGCGAGCAGTGTATGTTAGTTTATCTAATGGATTAAACGTGGGCTGCGAGCCCTAGACAGTTTGGCTCAGTGGATAGAGCATCACCCGAGAACTGAAGGGTCCCGGGTTGGATTCCGGTCAAGGGCTGGCCATCCCTGGCCCTGGTCAAGGGTGCATGTGGGAGGCAGCCAATCGATGTGTCTCTCTCACAAGGATGTTTCTCTCTCTGTGTCTGCCCTTCTCTCTTCCATTCTCTCTACAAACCAAAGGAAAAATATCCGAGGATGAGGATTTAAAAAAAAAGAAAAAAAGAAAAAGCAATGTGGGATGCGAGGCAGAGTCAAGCATGAGACTAAGATTTTCTGCTCCAAGTGGAGGAGAGCAGCAGCCTTTCCCTGCGCTAGGCGGGGTGTAGGGCTTTAGAGGAGGGGTTGGGGGTCACAGAGCTCAGATTGGCGCCTGCCAGGCCTAACTGTTGGTTAAAGGAAATGAGGAGCACGCGGCGGAGACGGGGCAGAATTAAGTAGCAACAGCACAGAAGGCGTCCAGCCATCTTGTGTCTGTGGGGAGCTCCGAGTGGTTTGTGAGATAAATGTCGGAATGAACCCCCGCCCATCATGGCAGTTGAGACTCTCTATTTAAGAAAATAAAACGTGAAACACTCAAATAAAAAACGAACTTTGAAGTTTTCTCTATGAACAACTCCGTGTTTTAAAAAAACCCCTCGCATAAATGAATGTGCGGCTTTGTAAGCGCATTCCTTGTGTCGGCCAAAGGAAGCCGTGGCCTCAGCAGCAGCGGCTGCCCCCGCTTTGGAACGTGTGTAGGATTTTACCTGCAAATTTCCAGAAAGTCGGAGTGCGCTTTGCAGAAACCCACGGAGGGCAATTAAGGGGAAATATTTTCCTTTTAAACTTGAAAGAACCTTGTGTTAGAACCACCGTGACGTCTGTTCCAAGTGCTGTGCGTATTTGTAGAAGAGGGATAGCTTTTTTTTTTTTCTGAGAAGAAACATGGTAGGATAATTATGGTGGTCTGGCCGAGATGTCTTTGCTACTGAAAAGGAGATTTCAGAAAGAAGTATCCAGTTGCTGGTTCCTGCACAACTCACTAATAGAGCAGGTCGGGAAGGGTCAGAAGGGCCGGGAGTGAGGGAACAGGATCTTTCTTTTCTTTCTTCCTTTCTTTCCCCTTCCTTCCTTCCTTCCTTCCTTCCTTCCTTCCTTCCTTCCTTCCTTCCTTCCTTCCTTCCTTCCTTCCTTCCTTCTTTCCCTTCTTTCTTTCTTTCTTTCTTTCTTTCTTTCTTTCTTTCTTTCTTTCTTTCTTTCATATATTTTATTGATTTCAGAGAGGAAGGGAGAGAGAGAGAGAGAAACATCAATGATGAGAGAGAATCATTGACCCGCTGCCTCCTGCACGCCCCACACTGGGGATCGAGCCCGCAACCCAGTCATGTGCCCCGACCAGGAAACAAACCGTGACCTCTTGGTTCCTAGGTCGACGCTCAACCGCTGAGCCACGCCGGCCGGGCCATCAACTATCTGTGAGCTGACCTGTGGGGTGTGTGTCGCGGTGCGGGAAGGCCCTGGGCTCTTCAGGGCACGGACTGGGCCCCTGGGAGCCCCGAGGCCCTGGAGGTCCGTCAGAGGTTTCCCATGAGGCCGAGCACTGGGGTGTCGTCTGGAAGAAGGAACGTGAACAAAAGGAAGTGGTTTTGTTGTACAATAAAGCGGATTTGGGTAGCTGTCCAAAAGCTGCAGGGACAGCCAGGGGTCTGGGAAGAGAACGAGGAGCAGCTGTGATGGTGGGAGCACAGCACCACACGCAGCAGAAGGCGCACGGGCGGTGGCCAAGCGAGGTGGCTGTGCCGGGGCCGCCGGAGGCTGCGAGGAGGCTGACGTGCGCTGTTGGATGCTCTTGGTGCTGCCCTGGTTTCACCTGCCCTGTGCCCCTGGAGGACCGGGCACGTGATGCTGCACAAGTGAAGGAGAAATTCAAGCAGCATCTTTGGGAGGAGGAGCTGCAGAGAGAAGATCAGAAGGTACAAGAAGCAACAGCGCTGTTGAGAGTTGAGGTCTGAGAGCAAGAGCTTGGAATAGCCCGGCCGGCCTGGCTCAGTGGCTGAGCGTCGACCTATGAACCAGGAGGTCACAGTTCGATTCCCGGGTTGCAGGCTTGATCCCCAGTGTGGGGTGTGCAGGGGGCAGCCGATCCATGATTCTCTCTCCCTGTTCCCTTCCTCTCTGAAATCAATAAAAATAAAAAGAAGAACTTGGAATAATAACCGATGCACAAGTCCCACTGCCAGGGCCACGTTGTCAGGAGAGCAGGCGGCACTGGGTGGCCCCGTGGAAACCGGTCGGCTACAGAAATGCCCTCAGCTCCTCAGCGGACAGGGCCGCGGGGAAGGCGGTGGGACCAGGGCCGCTACACTGTCCTCATGGCCCGCGTTCCGTAGGCCTGTCAGATCAGCCATCGTTTTAAATTTCATTCGTGTTTTGGGACATGAGATGGTTTTGAGGTTTCTGAGGGTGTAAGGTGTTCGATACAACAAAATGACCTCTGACTGCGTTCGTTCTGGCCTGGCAGAGGGAGGTCAGTCTCCGACGCTGGGCGACCGGGCCCTCAGTTCCGATCATTTCTACAAAGTGGAAAGTTTATGCCGTGATAGAAACTTCCAGAAAAGGTCAGGTTTCCTAACCCTTTGTGCATTATCATCTGTAAAACACCCTTTCTTCCCATCGGGATGCTGAGCTCCTAAAGAGTGTTGTTTTTCCCGGTTGGTGTAGCTCAGTGGTTGAGCGTCGACCTAGGAACCAGGAGGTCATGGTTCGATTCCCGATCAGGGCACATGCCTGGGCTGCAGGCTCCAGCCCCAGTGTGGGGTGTGCAGGAGGCAGCCAGTCATGATTCTCTCTCACCACTGATGTTTCTCTCTCTCCCTCTCCCTTCCCCTAGACCAGAGATGGCGAACCTATGACACACGTGTCAGAGGTGACATGCGAACTCATATTTTTTGGTTGATTTTTCTTTGTTAAATGGCATTTAAATATATAAAATAAATATCAAAAATATGTCTTTGTTTTACTATGGTTGCAAAGATCAAAAGATTTCTACATGTGACACGGCACCAGAGTTAAGTTAGGGTTTTTTAAAATGCTGACACGCCGAGCTCAGAAGGTTCGCCATCACTAGTCTATACAGTAGTTGGCAAACTCATTAGTCAGCAGAGCCAAATATCAACAGTACGACGATTGAAATTTCTTTTGAGAGCCACATTTTTTAAACTTAAACTATATCGGTAGGTGCATTGTTACTAACTTAATTAGGGTACTCCTAAGGCTTAGGAAGAGCCACACTCAAGGGTCCAAAGGGCCGCATGTGGCTCGCGAGCAGCAGTTTGCCAACCATGGCCTATGAAATCAATAAAAATATATTTAAAAAAAATTTTTTTTAAAAGTGATGTTTTCACAGACTAACCTTCTAAGTCTCGGGGCTGGATTCCAGGCGGGGGCTCGCTCTGCGGGGGGATGTGCCTGCTCCCGCCCCCGCGTCCTTCCAGCCACGGATGGCGGGAGCGAGCACCTACCTAGGAGACAGCGGTCCAGGCCAGGGAGGCCCGGGTCGGGGAGCCTACAGCGTATTATGTTACGGGGACCCTTCAAGGGAAACACGGCACATGGCCCACGCCACACGGAGCGGGTCGGAGGGACTCAGTCCAACAGCTTCTCGGAAACCCGCTGTAGCACAGACTCTGATTTTTCTGTTCGATACGATTTCCATCTCCCTCTTCTGTTTCGCTTCACTAACACTTGTCATTCTATTCTCATGCACCATCATTTGTTTTAGGGTTTTTTGGGGGGAGGATTTTTTTTTTCTCCCGACAGAGGAACAAAACGAAAGGGTTCTTCTCAAACTACAAGTCGGAACAGAGAGGGGCGTTGGGATAACACGGATTAGTTACATTTTCAGGGGAAGTGCGTGGCCGTGTTTTCACAGACGCCCTCTCTGCGTGGAGCTGGCTCCCTCTGCCGACCACACGGGGGCAGCACAGCCCCGTGGGTTTATCTGGCTCCAGGCCCCAGGGCAGTTCATGGTCATCAGAGCAAATGGCCATTCTCTCCGCTACAAGGGCCCACCTGTCCAGCGATTGGCCGGCATTTTGCCGAAGGGGATTTAATCTCCTTTTCACATCACTATAGCTTACAACAGACAGAAGTTTTGAAAGTTTAATTATTTGTTTTCCTATTTATTTATTATTTATTTTTGTTAATCCTCACCCGAGGATATTTTTCCTTGATTTTTAGGGAGAGTGGAAGAGAGAGGGAAAGACAGAAAGAAACACGGATGTGAGAGAAACACATCGATTGGTTGCCTCCTGCACGAGACCTGACCAGGGCCCAGGGCGGGGAGCAGCCTGCAACCGAGGTACGTGCCCGTGACCGGAATCGAACCCGGGACCCTTTGGTCCGCAGGCCGGCGCTCTATGCACTGAGCCACACCGGCCAGGCTGTTTTCCTTTTTTAAAATATTGTGTTGTCTTTACGTCCTGGCTCAGGGAAAGCCCGTCTATTAGCACAAAGGTGCTCATTGTACCGGGAACTATGGACACACACACACACACACACACACACACACACGACAAGAATCTTCCTGCCTGGCCCCCGCTGCCCGCACTCCCCAGAGCGCCTCCTCACCCAGCGTTGTCTCACCTTCTTCTCAACAGTTTGGAGGAGGAACAGCCTGGGGCTGCCGGGGCGGGCGGGAGAGACGCGAACCACACGCAGGAAGATGCTTTCCTGTGTGACTGCCGGCTGTCCCACCCGCGCGTGTGCCTGGGGTCGGCAGAGATTCCTAGTTTATCAGCGGGATTTGGGCCCCCGCTGCCCAGTGCTCCTTCCCAGAATCCCCTCCTGTTCCTGCACCCTTGGCCGCTCTGGGCGCTGGGCTGTGCCCACTGCACAGATGGAGGCCGTGCCCACCGCACAGACGGGGGGAGGCCGTGCCCACCGCACGGACGGAGGGAGGCCGTGCCCACCGCATAGATGGAGGCCGTGCCCACCGCAGGGACGGAGGGAGGCTTTTCCCACCGCACAGACGGGGGGAGGTTCTTGAAACGGAGGGGCGTTCATCCTTATAAAGTCACAGCTTGGCGCTCATGCCACGGATTCCTGTGGATTCGGGAAAAATCACTGTGGTTTCCAAACGCCTTGAGGAAGCTGCACACAGGGACCCTGTTGTCCCCGAAATGTCCTCGCCAGCACTGCCCGGCTGTGCCGTCACGTGGCCCTGGGGGAGTTCGCAGCCCCACTGCTGCCCAGGCCCGCCTGGCGGTGCCCACGGGCACGGGAGCAGCTCCCGGGAGCCCACTCGCGTGGCCACGGGAAGCTTTTAAAGCTGTTGCTTCAAGGTCATTCCAGCCCGGCCGCGTGGCTCAGTGGTTGAGCGTCGACCTATGAACCAGGAGGTCACAGTTCGATTCCTAGTCAGGGCACATGCCCTGGTTTCGGGCTCCATCCCCAGTGTGGGGCTCGCAGGAGGCAGCCGATCCATGATTCTCTCTCATCGTTGACGTTTCTATCTCTCTCTCCCTCTCCCTTCCTCTCTGAAATCAATAAAAAAATATTTTTAAAAAAGTTAAAAAACAAAAACAAAGGAATCCCAGATAAAAATCTCCGATGAGCCATCGGGCCTGAGCCAGTTCCCGGCTCCGCGTCTGGGCAGGAAGGTCAGAGCAGAAGCCTCATTGGTTCTAACGTGGACACCCTATGCCGCCAGGAGCTGCGTCCACGGGGGACGGGGGTGGGGGCTCCAGGACCCCCCCGGCTCATGGGGATTTGATGAGTGAGGCTGACGCAGGTGTGGAGGTGGGACCGGGGCTGGGCCAGGGCGCGGCCTGGTTCTGTGGATCGCGAATGACCTTGATCACTTCCTGTCATAGACGCATAGACTTGTCTCCTTTGAGCGATATGAGTGACTTAGACTTTCAGATGGGGAAGCTGGGGCTGTGTCTTGGTCTGACTAGAGCAGCGGTTCTCAACCTGTGGGTCGTGACCCCTTTGGGGGTCGAACGACCTTTTCACAGAGGTCGCCTAAGACCATCGGAAAACACATATATAATTACATATTGTTTCTGTGATTAATCACTATGCATTATGTTCACTTTGTAACAATGAAAATACATCCTGCATATCAGATATTTACATGACGATTCATAGTAGTAGCAAAATTACAGTTATGAAGTAGCAACGAAAATAATTTTATGGTTGGGGGTCACCACAACAGGAGGAACTGTATGAAAGGGTCCCGGCATCAGGAAGGTTGAGAACCACTGGACTAGAGGATGCGGAGCCTGACGTAGCTCTACTCACTCACTCATCATGGATATTTCTCTCTCTCTCCCTCTCTCACTCACTCACCAGGTTGAGTAAATCCTCCATCTGCACGGTCCCCCTTACGCCGTGTATCAGGGTCAGGAGAGGATTAAGAACCGCGTAGAGACGGGCAGAGCTATAGCTTTGAAAAGTGGCTTCTCTGTGAATAATTCTAACCGAGAAAAAGAATTTCTTCTGATCTGGGCACTCGGTTCCTTTGAGAGAACGGGGTGCCTGTGAGGCGGCGGCGTGTTTTTGGCCGGAATTTGACGTGCGGGGCAGCGCCCTCGCACTCTCCAGGGGAAAATGTGTGGAAATGGGCATTTCCTGCTTTTAGACTCTGAGCTGGGGCAAATGCACTGGGTGTTTGTTTGTTTGTTTGTTTGTTTGATTGAACTGAACGTTCCTAGGGTGTGGGGAACGTCAGGGTGTGCTAGGTGGGGGGTTGGGGGAGGTGCTGTCTGTTCTGTGACGATACGCAGCAGCAGCAGCAGCAGCCTCGGCGCGGAGGCCGGCCTCGCTGGGAATGCACATGCCGTGGGCGTCTGGAGAATGCGCCACTCGCTGCCAGACACCCTCCCTGGGATCCCGTTTAAACCATTCTCGAGGTTACCCCGAAGCAGCAGGAGGACAAAGAATTGTAAAGACGATCCTAGAAATATTTAAGGACAGTGATTGGACCCGGTTGGCGGGGCTCAGTGGCTGAGCATCGACCTAGGAACCAGGAGGTCACGGTTTGATTCCCGGTCGGGGCACATGCCCGGGTTTCAGGCTCCATCCCCAGTGTGGGGCCTGCAGGAGGCAGCTGATCCATGATTCTCTCTCATCATTTATGTTTCTCTCTCTCTCTCTCTCCCTCTTCCTTCCTCTCTGAAATCAATTAAAATAGATTTTAAAAAAGAAAAAAAATATGACATGAAAATGAAGCAGTCAGCCTCAGAGTTAAAATCACACCAACTAAATATAGAAGAATAGCCTTTACAATAAAGATTCAAACAATAGCAATTCCCAACCCAAATGCAGCGTGGCTTAAGAGGTGCTGTTAAGCCCGGCAGGTGTGGCTCAGGGTTGGGCGCCCTCCTGGGCACCAAGAGGTTGCGGTTCGATTCCCACCAGGGCACAGGCCCGGGTTGTGGGCTCGATCCCCAGGGTGGGGCGTGCAGGAGGCAGCCGACTGATGTTTCTCCCTCTCCCTTGGTCTCTCTCTAACATCAATAAAAACGTGTTTTAAAGAAGAAGACACTGTTAATATCGGGCCCAGCTTTGTCTCAGATGAAGGCAGAGCCAGGCAGGAGGTGGTCGGGGATGAGGGGCGCAGTGGCCTCTGGAACATGGTCCTTGAAGCAGCGGCTGCTTAGAGCGTCTTCTGAAACCAGGACAAGCCAGGAACCTGGGGCCGTGGGTGGGGAGAAGGTGCATTGGCTGGGAGGGGGAGGCCGGTGGGGGGGAGTCCCACTGGCCCCCACGCACTTGAATTCCCTCCTGCAGACTGCAGGAGGCCCCGCCTGCTTCCTCCCACTGCCTGTGCCCCTCGGGACCTGCTGCCCGGGGCGCCCCCCTGACCCCTGAGAAATGTCTGCCAGGTGTTGGAGGTCTCGCGACACAGCTCACCCTTCAGACCTGAGAACTGTCACCAGCCATCTCTGCCGTTTAATGCAAGGAAACCCTTTCTGATGTCTAACGGTATCAAACCCCATTTGCAATGACCTTGACAAAGGACGTTTCAATGTCAACGTTCGCTTTATGAAATTATGCATCCTTTGCAGCACGAGGTGTGCCGGGAGCCAACTCCAGCAGGTCAGCAGGGCTGAATCATCTGGAGGTGGCTGAGGGCATTTCTCCAAACCTGAAAAGGATGCATAAAATGATTGCTTGCTGCCAGACAGCTGAGGGCATCTCAAGCTACATGTTATTGCCTTTTCCTGGCCAAACATCTGATCAGCTGTAGGCAATTCTTCCAATCTGACCATGGACTCTGTATACTAAACCCTGGCCTTTGATGCATCTCTACCTCGCCTTAGGACAATTTGTGTTAATAAAAAGCAAGGGGTCCTGAGACAAGGAGAACTTAGTTCCTTTAGCTAAGTCTTCTCTGACTCTCCAAAATGCCTTTCAAAATTATCTTTCATCCCTGGACTCTTGATTAATTTACACATAGCACTTCTCCAGATTCCTGACCCTTCTAGATGCTGGATCAAGACCCCCGGCAGAGGTGTCCCCCATTTCCCAGACACTCCCAGTGGACACTTGCAGAGCGACGCCTGCACCCATCGCAGTCTCCCTGTGGACCATGGGGACCGGATGGGGGGGGGCGGCCAGGAGCCCTTGGGCCCCCGTGCACGGTCCTGCTCTCCCTCAGAGGCGGCTTCTGCTGGCCCGGGGTCCGACACATTCCGCCAAATTAAAGCTCTGGCTGCCAGACTAAAGGGACCCGTTGGCCTGTGCTCACAACAGGCCAATCAATGTGAACAGGGGTTTGCAGACAATAAAGTCGGGTTTATTAGTTGAGGACATGGCACCGAGCCCAGAGTCCCAGGTGAGCTGGTGCTCAGGGCCTGGCCCCGAGGGGGTGGGGACAGGGAGAAAACTCACTCCTCGCGGGACTAAGGGGGCAGGTGTGGGCTCTACTGACGGGTGGGCCAGGGGAGGGGGTGGGTGGTCATCACACAGCCCGGACGGCGGCCGGGTGTCCTTCTGTCCAGTTTCGTGAGCTTGTGGTCCGTAGGGTCCTCCCGGCCCATGAGCCTGGGGCTGAGATGCCTGAAGCCCCGATGCCTTTTGCTCACGGGAACTCTGCTTCTGCGTCAGCAGCCCCGGCGTGTCCTGGAGTCGGCGCGGTGCTGACCGATGGGAGGTCCGCGGCTCGATGGTTGAGGAGGGGCGTGGGGGACAGAGAGGAGAGGGCCGCGGTGCAGACATGGAGTTCTGTGTGGCTACGCTCCCTCCCAGGTGGGATTCGGAGGAGCCAGAAATCGTCCCAGTTCCCTCAACAGCTCTTGTCCAGAAGCCGTGACCTGCGGGCTCCATGTCCAGGACAGCAGGCCTCCTTGGTGACCCAGCTCAGGGCTTCAGCTCCGAAGCATCAGCTGGGTGTCTGCCGGGTGGCGGAGGGGCCCCTCGGCCTCCTCCTCCTGAGAAACTCGGGGCGCTGAGCATCTGTCCTTAGGCCCAGTGACGGGAGCAGAGTGCTCCACGCAGCTTCCCTGGCAAGTCCTAGAGCAAGTCCAAACGTTTCCCATGAACTTGGAATAGATATTTCTATTTAACAGACTACGAAATGGCTGGTTTCTTATGAGTGGCGTCTGGTTGGGTGAGAGCTACGAAGGACATTCTACGCGAAAAGGCAGCTTCCGTGTTGAGAAATGCGAGCTACAGACACTGCACTTCCGTAGGTAACATAAGTACGATTTGGGGGGAAGCTTATAAGTTGAATGAATGAATCTCTAGCATTTCCCTGTGACGGTGCCCCCCCCCCCCCGTGACATTTGTCACAGGCCTCCGGTGTGCCCGTGGGCATGTCAGGTGTTTGCAAGTCATCATCCTACAGCAGGGCACAGAGCCGGGCGCTGAACCAACAGCCTCCCTTGGGTCTGTTGGAGAACTGAGGTCACAGGACAGCCATCACCCCGGGACTGTAAAGACAGGCAGATGCGCTCTCCTGAGCAGAAGGTTCTGGAGCCAGTCACTGGTCGGACCCTCACCCCAGAATCTCTACGCGGTCTCTCCCCAGGGCTCTGAGGTCTGAGGTCCTCACGCCGCCTTCAGGGCACCGGGCTTTCTTCCAGTCACTCCAACGTGAGTGTCGGGTGGTGATGCTGCTGTAGGCAGGGGTTTCTGCCAGAAGAGAAGGTTGGCACCGTTCCCACTGCCAGAGACTTTTGTGCTTTCTCAGGAGTTGAAGTTCTTCAGCCAAAGACTCGATTTCAAGTGAAGGGAAGACAGACAAGAGGAAGGAAGGGCAAATATTCTGCTGACAAGCACTTCATCGGCATCTGCGTCGGCCATCCCCCCCCCCCCCAGAAGCTTGCTGGGCCTGCTCCCTCCCTGGGGTGAGGACCCCAGAGCCTCTTCCCTTTTATAAGCAGCTCCGGGTTCTTTTTCTGCAGCCGCAAATGCAGGCACAAGTGGTATTTAGACAATCCTGAGAGGCAGTCCCTCTGCTGCTCAAACCCACAGGAACTGCTAGGAATCCGGTAGGAGGAGACCTGAAGGAAGTGAACTATCGGGAAGGCTGTGTGGTGATTGTGCCTTAGGTCTATGCTATCCTACAGGAGTGACAGCGTCACCGAGATGGCTGAGGCGATGGCCCCCACACTGTCTCACCTGCTGGGATGTCAGCATCTCTCATCGCCAGGAAAGACCCCTTCCTGCCTTGGTTTCCCCGCTCTCCGGTATCTCATCATGGGCCAACACACATGCTATTTCCCCCTCTGAAAACAAAGAGCAGAAAGATGCCTGGGCCTCTCTGACCTACTGTCTCCAACTCCCGCACCGTGTCTCTGCCAACAGCTGGAGCAAGACTCCACTGCCTCTCCATCGTCCTCCTGTTGTCTTAAACCACTTCACGGAATGCTTACCCCTTCACAGAACTCTTCTTACTGAGGTGTCCTGACCTTGCAGGGGAGGACCTTTTTTCCTCCACCCACTTAGGTTCTCAGCTGGGACTCTGTAATAGAAGACAGATTAATTAAATAAAAACACGTTTATGAGCATGTATCATACATGTATCACCTTGGAGTACTCAGAAATGAGGAGCTCAAAGAGGCGGCTGAGAACTCAGGCTGACCCGGCCGCTTCAACAGGGACAGTGCATTTGTAGAGAAATGACAGGACACAGGGAAGTCGTTTAAGGCTTCCAGGGCCGGCAAAGTGTGGGACGACAAATGTATGGGACGCTGATGGTGGAAAGAAAAAGGCTGTCAGTCAGGTTTGTTACGAAGACTCCTCTGCACCCTCCCCAGGCTTGGGGTCTGAGGTTGTTTCAGGGCATTAACCTTTGTCCTTCCGGATGGAGAGGAGAGGAAGCCATCTCTGAAAGCGTGTGGCTTGCTTTTAGGTAAATTCGGGGAGGGCAGGGGGCTCCTCTTGTGTCTGCTTCTTCTCCCTTGCCTTCAGCTCAAAACAATCCTTACGTCAAGGGGACGTCTCGTGGGTGTCACCTCCTGGTTGCCTCCACCTTCAGTCGCTGAGTTCGAGGTCACCCTCAGCGCCCGGCTCTCCTGCCTGTCAGCACTGGCACCATCCGCTCTTTCCTGCAACGCTTGCTTCGCTGGGCCTCCAGGACACCACGTCCCCCTGCGGCTGCCTCCCGGTCCCGTGGCTGGTTTCTCCTTTTTCTTGGCAGCTCAGTGTTGAGGGCGCCTTTCCTCAGCCTTCACTGAGTCCCCTTCTGCTCTCGTCCAGCCTCGGGGGGTCCAGTGCCATCACATGCTAACGACGCCCAAGTTACCGTCTCCACCGCACCCTGGGCCTCCGGTCACCGCGTGCTCGCCGTCTCCATCCGAACGCGCTGTATGCGCCTCAGATGTACCAGGTCCGCACTTGGTCCTAATGTTTCCCACACTCTCCCACCTGTGCTCTCCAATCGCAGTTTATGGGGAAACCAGACTTTTAGTCGCAAAGGCTAAGACGCTTGGCGTTATCTTTGCCTCCTCTTTGTCCCTCTCACCCCAAATTGGAGGCAGATTCTGTTTCTTCTTCCATCAGAATAAACCCACAAATCCCCCGATTTTCCCTGCTTCCCCCCCGCCTCCCCCGCCTCCCCTGCCATGTCTCAGGTCCCATTTCTCACCTCCTTCATTCCAGCGGCCTCCTAGCTAGCCCGGCCTCCGCCTTTGACCTCACCTTAAAGCCTGTCGTTCATCCTCAAGAAAGCAGCCCGGGAGCCTGGGAAAAGTAAGTCCAATGGTGTCCTTGCAAAGCTGAAGAGTCAATACCAGCTTGTCCTTTGGCATGACCTTCAGGCCCCCCAGACACCCCTTGTCCCCCCTGACGCCTCCACTGCCCCCCACTTCTCCAGCTCAGCCTCGCTCTCCTCAACCGAGGCCCATCGCACGCTCCCGGCCCCGTGGAGCCCAGCACAGAGGCCTGGACTCCGTTTGGTTTGTGCAGCACAGGGATCTGGGCGTCCCCTCTCCATCTTTACGGAGCGAGAATGGGCGCGGCCTCCAGCCACACTGGTTTCCCTGGGAACCTCCGTGAAGCTGCGTCGGTCAGCAGCCTGAGGCGGACGGGCCTGAGTGAAGCGGGAGAACCATCGTGAAGACGCGCTAAGCAGCTCCAGCAGGTGGATTGTCAGAGCAGAATAGTCTACATCGGGCACGTCAGACTCGCCAGCCTTGTCATGCGGCCCGCTGGCCGCGAGGCTGACATGCTTGGTCTATGTTCTAATTCATAAGCCTGGTCTATGAGGAGAAACGGAAGCATCCCCACTGCGCTGCCGTCTCAGCTTCAGCGAATCCCAGCCACCAGCGATCCATCACTTCTTGCGGCTGCAACAATCGTCATCTTGCAGCTCTGTCAGACAAACTCGGACCCGCCTCCTGGGCCCAGCCAGGGCGTGCAGGGCTGTGCCCCGTCGGAGGCTCAGGGGAGCGCCTGGGCCCTGCGGCTGGGGTGACCCGCCCCTGTCGTCAAGGTCAGGAGGGCCAGTTCCTTCTCACACCCCACGCTCCACCTCACGGCCATTGTCATCTGCTTCCCGACTTGCCTCTGGGCCGCCTCCTCCCGCTGTTCGGGGCCCTGACACACAGTGGACCTTCCTGGGGAGCCATGGTCACCCCCCTTACAGGCGGCTGCGGCAGCCTTCATCTGTGAGGCAGCACGTCTCTAATTTAGCACAGGTCCCCGGTTAGGACGCAGTCATCGCCGGGCTAGCACCTGCCGAGTCCACTCTGGGTTAATGGACACACAGAACACACGCAGGAGAGAGAGGAGGCAGCATCCAGCGATAAACGAGGTGACGTTCTCTGTATTGTTCAGAGGAGGCCGTGCCCAGCTGTGGGAGCCCATCTGGAGTCTCTATCCTGTCCGCGGCCTGCCAGCAGCCGTGTAGCTCATGCTCGGTGACTGGACTGTCCCTGGGTGCACACGGCTTATGTCAGCGGCATAAATGCTCTCCGTGGCTGATCTCCGAGAAGCTGTGTGCTGCCCAGCTGGCGTGGTTCAGGGGTTGAGCGTCGACCTATGAACCAGGAGGTCAGGGCTTGATTCCTGGTCAGGGCACAGGCCCGGGTTGGAGGCTCGATCCCCAGTGTGGGGCATGCAGGAAGCAGCCGATCCATGGTTCTCTCTCATCATTGATGTCTCTCTCTCTCTCTCTCTCTCTCTCTCTCTCTCTCTCTCTCCCTTTCTCTCTGAAATCAATAAAAATATATATTTTTTAAAAAGCTGGGTGCAAGCTGTGTGCTGGCAAACATAGATGCAACCCCCAGCGCGCTGACGCGGCCGCTGTACACTTCAGTGTGTCGGGTATAATGGGAGCTCTGGGGAGGGAGCACAGCGCATTGGGCCGGTTGTCCAGTGAGAGCTCCTGCGCGGCCGGCTGGCCGGGTTCCCTGTGACCGCAGCTCGCGCAGGTGGTGGGGACCTCGCTGGCTGACCTGGAGGAGGCAGGCGCTATTGCCTGGTGCCTCCTGATTGTGCAAGGGAACACAACAGCGCGATGGAGCTCAGTTCAGTGAAGCAAGAGAATGAAGAAATCCAAACAACGGGCCTGTCAGACCCCAAAGAAATGGTGCTCCTCCGTGGAGCTCCGGCCGTGCTGGTGGCGATGGGGACGTGCGCATCACTGGGGGGAAGTCTGTGAACAAACCCCAGCTTATTCCCAGCGTCCCAGCGAGCTCTGGCCCTGCAGCCTGCACACATGATATCTGAACATCGATACCTGAGCGCCGTGCCTGGCGGGGACAGGACTCGATCAGAGGTGCTGAGGGCCCCCTGTGGAGTAGCCAGACCCCCCCGAGTTCATGCCCCGCGGGCATCAGCACAGGGGGCTCCAGGCTTGCGAGAGGAGTGTGGGCGCCACTGGGGCGGGTGGTGGGGGGCAGCTGCAGGCGGGACTTGGAGAACAGTGACAGCTCTGGCGGGATTTACCGCCACTGAAGGCAAAGTCCACGGTTCCCCCAGGAGGCGAGAGGAAACGCAGAGCTCTCTGAAGGGGGAAGGGCCTGTTCCCCAGGGATGGTCAGAGGGGGTCCCAGCCAGTCCCCGGATCAGGAGCTGGGGTGCCTGCCCTTTAGCCTCCCTGTGTCACCCCCAGGCCCCTCCCAGGGGACAAGCATCACACTGGGTCCGAGACGGCACAGGCACCGTGTCCACGTGGGTCGCCACCAGCCCAGGACGGCACCGACGCAGAGCCCACTGTGTCCGCTGTGTCCTGGGTGCTCTAGTCCCTCCGACCAGGGGCTCCGTGTGTGGGTGTCAGCCCTGGAGAGGAGGGGAGACAGCAGGCCAGCTCCCTCCTGCCCCCCAGCAGGCTTCTCTCCCCCAGGTCCCCCTAGGGCAGTGGTTTTAAACCTGTAGGTCGCGACCCCTTTGGGGGTCAAATGACCCTTTCACAGGGGTCGCCTAAGACCATCGGAAAACACATATATAATTACACATTGTTTTTGTGATTAGTCACTATGCTTTATGTTCAACTTGTAACAATGAAATTGGGGGTCACCACAACATGAGGAACTGTATTAAAGGGTCGCAGCATTAGGAAGGTTGAGAACCACTGCCCTAGGGGCTCAGGGGCTGGAAGGGAAGTCATAGCCTCCTGGTTGTGGTACTGAAGTCACCCCCCTATCTCACTGCTGTTGGACACAAGTGGAAACGGCAGCCTTCTGGCTGCTCCATCCTTCCCTCGTCTCCCTGTCCCAGCCCCGCAGGGCCCAGGGCCCGGACAGGCCCCCTCCCTCCTCCCACTCCGCATCTTGCTCCTGGCCGGCCGGCAGCTCTGCTCTGTGCGTGGCGTCAGGTGTCCGCTCCGGACCATTCCCTCTTTCCTCCTCTGGAGAACGTGGCCAGGAGTCTGGGCCGAGGGGTGTCCTGCCCCAAAGGCATTTTGCTCCACGAAGTGCCTCTCCTGCGCGGGTTCTGTCCTGTAGGGTATAGATGTGCTCCCCCTTCTGCTGGGGAGCCCCCTGGGCACCGTCACCCCCACACAAGTCCTCATTTCCTGTCTGCGTGTGCGTTTGCATCATCAAATTCCTTGAAAGTAGGATTTACGTACAGCCACCATAGTCCATCACACACCACTCACTCCCCATTTTCCAAGAGGGTGACGCTGAACCCCAAATACCCCAATGTCCGGGGGCCTTTGCTGCGCCTTCAACCTCTGTTCCTGCGAGGCCCTCCATGGGGGCTTCCGTCATGGCCTGTCCCTCCTGCCGCCTGCTCCCCCGACAGGACAGTCGAAGGACTACGTGTGCCTCTGGCTGCTTTTTCCCGGACCGGAGCTCCTTGTACTCCACCGGCTGGGTTCCGTGTCCCGCCGCTCCTCGGGTTACTAAGGTGACTTTGAGCTGGGAGCCTCGCCAACGACACACGGAATGAGACTCGCACGTGGACGGAGCCAAGCGCATCACAAGAACCCAGAACAGCAACAAACGAGGTGACGTTCTCTGTATTGTTCAGAGGAGGCCGTGCCCAGCTGCGGGAGCCCATCTGGAGTCTCTGTCCTGTCCACGGCCTGCCGGCAACCGTGTGGCTCGTGCTCGCTGACTGAACATTTAGGGAGGAGTTGAGATGACAACAGACAGGCATGCAGGTGTGTGTGTGTGTGTGTGTGTGTGTGTGTGTGTGTGTGAGAGAGAGAGAGAGAGAGAGAGAGAGAGCACATCATTTCTGCCTGGTAAACCCGGGCAGGCTTCCTGGAGGAGGAACACTTTGGCCAGAAGAGGCAGGGTTTCTCCGGCCACACAGACCCTGGGCGGAAACACGGCCGTGAGAACGGGCAGGTACACGGAGGAGCGGGAGTGCCGGGCGCTCAGAGGACACCGACGTCTGTCCGTTTCATACGTGTAAAAGGAGGTTGGAATGGCGGGTGATGGATATTTTATTGTCAGAAGCACAAAATATGACGGTGCATTTCCCCAGTGCTCACCTCCATGACGAGAATACATGCCTGGTTAATGTTGTGAGACTCCCAGGAGAACTGCTCCTTCGAGATGAGTCCCGGCTACTGGCGCCGGGACACATATTGATGCCCGCCTCCCGGAGGGTGCGGGGAGCAGAGAACTCCTCGGCGACACGGCAGGCGCTCAACCACTCGGCACCTCTGGGCGGGCCCTGGGCGCTCACAGAGTCCGCGGCTCCCGCCCTCAGCTGGGGTGTCTGGTTTAAGCATCGGAAGACGATTAACAATGAATGACCAGCTCGCGTAGCTCCCCGATCTCTGTGATAGCAGCTGCTTGTTTCAGCCGCGTTGCACCAATGAGGCTAAATCAAAACGGAGGTTTCTGACCAAGTGGAGACAAGCACACGGCGCTTTCAAAAACCTGCCACTTCGGGGGTTTTGCTTGGTTCTGGAGCCGTTTCCTGGGTTACAGAAGGGAGCGGCTTCCTTGAGAATCATCCCGCTTCTGTGAGCGATGCTCACACTCATGGGCTGAGTCCGCGCTGCTCCCGGGACAGGAGACCACGCGCATGCAGATCACCGTGGAAACCGCCCTGTTCACTGGAACTGTGGCCTGGTCCACCTGTGAGAAGCGTCAGGTGAATGAGGAGGAGGGAGCGTGTTTCCTGGACCCCAGCCCTGCCCTCTGCCCCCCATGGTTCTTCTTCCAGAGCAGCAGCTCCGCCAGGGAGACCCCCACACGACCAGGTCCCAGACCCGGCCACGCTGCCTGCCCAGCGGGCCCACACGCTCTGGGGGAGGGCGCAAGGGGAGGAAGTGTTGACCGAGGGGCCGTGTCCAGGTGACTGAGGGGCCGAGTGAGTCCAGGTGACCGAGAGCAGCGTGGGGACACAGACAGGCGTCACGCCAGCTGCGGTGGGAGGTGAGGGTCACGGGCCAC
The DNA here is from genome assembly GCF_000147115.1 of Myotis lucifugus. Taxonomy (NCBI): domain Eukaryota; kingdom Metazoa; phylum Chordata; class Mammalia; order Chiroptera; family Vespertilionidae; genus Myotis; species Myotis lucifugus. The sequence continues at coordinate 41,804 of NW_005872524.1, forward strand.
CTGGCCTAGGGGCCGGCATCCCGTGTTAGGTGCCCCGCTGAGCTCCCCGACGGTCCGCCCTCCGTCCGGCAGATGCTGGGGGATCGTCTATCACGCGCGTCCTCGTTACTTCTTTTATTACCAAAGGCTCTTCGCAGTGTCTCGTACCATTGCCGTTTCTGCTCCAATCTCACCACGCGAAGCAGCTAAGATGTCAGGCTTTCCTGCCAGAGAAGCCTGGGCCGGAACTTGGACGTTCCTACGTATCGGCCGTGTGACCTGGGCATGTCGCGTACCCTCTCTGAGCCCGAGTCCTCGGGGCACTAAAATGGGGTGAATGCCACAGCCCGGGCAGCTGGTCCCGAGGACCCGTGCGATGCTCCCTGGGAAGTGGCCGGCACAGGAAGTGCCCGGGGCGATGGTTAACTGTGTTGGTTTTTATGGGCTGTTGTGACTAAAGCCCGAGGCCCTCCAGGTGGGCCCCTCAGCCGGCTGGCGGGGTCTCGGCTGCTGTGCCCGCTCTCCCCCTTCGCTGTTCCCATCAGTGAGGAGAGAGAGAAGGAACTAGGTGGTTAGGGACGGGACACGGGGCTGAAGGAAAACAGGGAAGTCCAAGAATATCAGGATACAGCTTTTTGGCTAGTTGCTAAGGCAACCGGCTGGATGAAAACACAGCTAGGCGGGAGCTGCCAGGGCAACCCAACTGGGCAGGGAAGAACCAGAACCCTATAGACAGCTCCTCTACCCTATAGACAGCTCCTCTACCCTATAGACAGAGAGCTCCCTCTACCCTATAGACAGAGAGCTCCCTCTACCCTATAGACAGAGAGCTCCCTCTACCCTATAGACAGAGAGCTCCCTCTACCCTATAGACAGAGAGCTCCTTCTACCCTATAGACAGAGAGCTCCCTCTACCCTATAGACAGAGAGCTCCCTCTACCCTATAGACAGAGAGCTCCCTCTACCCTATAGACAGAGAGCTCCCTCTACCCTATAGACAGAGAGCTCCCTTTACCCTATAGACAGAGAACTTAAGGGAAGAACCAATCAGAAGCCAGCGGGGCATATATATCCCTAGACAGAGTGCTTTGGCAGCAACCCACTTGGGTCCCCTCCCTGCTAGCGGGCGTCTGTCTCTCTCTCAATAAACTTGGCTTTTGCTTACCTCCTTGTCCGTGAACTGTCTGTGATTTTGTGAGACAACGGACTTGGACCCGAACACAGCACTTTGGAGTCACCAGGCCACACCCCTTACTCAGCGTAATCTTCTCATTCTCCTGCTCCCGCTCCCGGGACAGTACTGACACCTCCGGCCGGAATCCCCGAACCCCATCTGTGTTTCCAGGGGGTTCAGCCGGGAAGAGCGGGGTCCCAGGTCGGTGTGGCTGCTCCCCACACCTGGTCCTGGGCACCAATCTCATCTGGCTGCTGCTGTGACGGCCTCTCACAATGAAGTGGCGACCAGCGAGTCACCTGTTTCTCTGAGTCCTTTGAGCCCGTCCAGCAAAGTATTCGAACCCAAGGAGAGGGTCGTGGGAACCTCTGGTTTTCGGCCAGTCAGTCAGAAGTCCAGGTGCCAGCCCAGGCCTGGGACTGGCACTGAATGGGAGGGTCACGGGAACCTCGGTCTGCACGCAGTGGGTCAGCAGCCCAGGCCTGGCCCTGGCGTCGGAAGTGGGTCTTGCAGGACAGCCCTCCCCTGCGGCTCTAATGCTGTCGGTGGGTGAGCACATCAGAACTGAGGGGGCGGTTTGTCCCCCAATTGGTGTCAGAGGGCTGCTTCCAAGCAGCTAGCGGAGGACAGATGATGCAGAAGGAGACAGGGACTCAGAAGACTAGACTTGCCTGGCCTGTGACCAGATATCTAAGGAAATACCACGCTGGCTTGAATTGAAGCAGGAGTAAAACCGGAAACATTTACGGAGGAGATGAGATGACAACAGGCAGGTGTGCGTGTGTGTGTGGTGAGAGAGAGAGAGAGAGAGAGAGAGAGAGAGAGAGAGCGAGCGCAGTCACTGCACAGTGAGTGTGGAGGACCTGAGGCAGCCGAGATGGGCGAGGACGTAGGAGCAGGAGCGTGCACATGGGAGGGGCAAGAACACACCTCCCCAGTGAGCTTCCACACGCGCGGCCTCCCCGTGCCGCGACGTAACTTGCTGAAGAAATAAGTTACGTGACCAGAAGCAGTGTGGCAAGCGCCAGCTGGCACTGAACAATGACTTCTGCACATGGCGACAGCAGGCAAGAAAAAACAATGTTGTCGAAACGGCCAACACCGAAGCTGACACTGCCCGTGTGCCCTGGCTGCGAGGGAGGGGACTCCTGCTCCCACGGTCTGGGCGGGGCTGGGTGCTGTCTCCAGCACAGGACAGCTGGTTCAGTAGATGCAGGAGGGTGGCCAGGGGTGGGGCTCACCTCACTCCTGCGGGCGGCGGCTTCATTTTCCCATCCCGCAGCCACGTGACGAGGGCGTTCTGGAAACACGTCTTGCTTTGGCCGCCTCGGAAGATAAGCTGCGTCACTCAGGGGTGCGCCAGCCCATGACCTGCTCAGCTGAGCTCCCGTCACGACGACATGAGACATGACCAAGGTGACAGGGAGACCCCCGTGTGGACCGGTTAAGTCTGGCCAACAGGCAGTAATAAATAAGTAGGATTTAACCAAGTGCCGATTCAATGACGAGTCATAAACATGAAATCCACTCCCTCTTCACTCAATAGGTGCACTCAGATGTGTAATGAGATGAATTAGGTGTCGTTAAGAAAAATAAATACAATTTCGCAAGGGAAAAATCGCTGACAATAGGTGTGTCTGAACCTAGGGATTCTTTTGATGGTCTCTTCGAAGCATTCGCCCGGGAGAAACATCACCTGCTGGACAACAGCAGGTCCTGCGCTCAGTAGGGTTATTTCTTTTCCATCTCAGAACCGTGCTGGTGAGATTTAGGGACACGGCTCACTCCTCAGCCGCATCTGGACTTCAGATGTTCGGGCTCCATGATGGTAAAGTCGGCCAAGGCACGCCTGCTCTGACCACCTGGGCAGGAGCCGTCGCAGGTGCCGAGCCACCGCTGCTCCTGGAAGCCTATGAGTAAGCTGAGTTACCGTCTGTATTGACATTCCATCCTCCCCTGTGGTTTGTGTTACGGCAATGCTAGCGCCCCTTGAATTCTTGCTTCTCTATAGCAGCGTTGGTTATGATTCTATTGCCCTAGAATTCCTGTTTCTCTATTGCCATGTTGGTTATCATGTGGAACTAGAGGCCCGGTGCATGAAATTGGTGCACAGGTAAGGTCCCTAGGCCTGGCCGGCGATCAGGGCCAATTGGGGCCTCTGGCTGTCAGCCGGGGCCTTCCTTTGTTCCACGCCACCCCCTGGTGGTCAGCGCATGTCATAGTGAGCCATCAGTCTCCTGGTTGTACTCCATCGGGGACAATTTGCATATTAGGCTTTTATATATATAGATTCCTGCTTCTCTATAGTAGCATTGGTTATGACGCCACTGCCCTGGCATTCTCGCTTCTCTGTAGCAACGTTGGTTAAGTCTGGCCAACAGACACTCACTTTCCTCATTCTCAGTGTTCCTCCTCCGCCCTGTAGGAAGACCTGCCCAGGTATGCATGATTCCCATGATATTTGATGGGAAACATGTCACGTGAGAGGGGGTGGGTGATGACACTCCAGTCCGGATGCAGCCCTGGGTGGATGCACACAGCGTGGGCGGCAGCCTCCTCACGTGGGGAGGGGGAGGGGTCTGTGGTTGTGCTTGCCGTCTCTCTGTCCCATCCTCGTGATAGGGTCACGCCATCTACGGAAAACCCTTTGGAATACGCGATCTGCACCTTTGTCTGCTGAAGAGGTTGTGTAGACGGCTCCTCCTTAGCGTTTATGGGTTTCGGTAGGGACACGGTCCTCAGAGCGCCCTCTTCGTGGGGCTGAGTTTTGGACGAGGCGCAGAGCCGTTCGGATTTGCCGTTTCCTCTTCTGTCAGGTTTGTAACTGATGCCGTCCAGGCACCTCTTCACTCCACCGCGATCCCCACACCCATCGGCAAAGCTCTTCACAGGCCCTGACCTTCCGGGTCTGCGACCGCGGTCACCACCCACCAGCTCCCATCGGCCCCTCCTTCCCACCCCACTTCCTGATCCGCCCGCCCGGAGACTGCCGGCTTCATTAATCATTCTCTCTGCTCTCGGGGCCTTCTACTTCTCTAGCCTCGTCAGATAAAAACGCACCCCATCGTTGTTCACTGTCTATTGAGGCGAACCCTCTAGAGCATGAGATGGGCCACTTCAAAGTGTGCACTTCCGTGGCATTGAGCCTGTCCTGGCTGATGTGTGACCTGCACACCCGCCAAGTTAAACACACTCCCTTCCCTCCCACAGGAATGGGCGCCTGCAGGGCGTCACCCCGCTTCCCGGGCTCCGAGGCCTGGCACCAGCCACCTGCTCTGTCCCCGTAGACCTCCCTCGTCTGGGTGTCCCGCGTGAAGAGGATCATACAACCCGTGTGTCCCTCTGTGTGTGTCCGGCGTCTTTCACTTAGCGTCACATTTCCCACATCCACATTCCAGCAGGTGGCACGCGCTCCTTCCTTAAGGCTGAGTAATGCTGCATCGTGCGGGCCGGCCGCCTTCCATTTGCCCGCTCACCGGTGGCTGGACACCTGGCTTGTCTCCACCTTTGAGCTGCTGTGGAGAATGCCGCTGTGGATAGTCAAGTACAGGTGTGTGTGTGTGTGTGTGTGCGTGCGTGTGTGAGTGTGTGTGAGTGTGCATGCGTGAGTGAGTGTGTGTGTGAGTGTGAGTGTGTGTGTGAGTGTGTGTGAGTGTGCATGCGTGCGTGAGTGTGTGTGTGAGTGTGTGTGTGTGTGAGTGTGTGTGTGTGTGTGTGAGTGTGTGTGTTAGTGAGTGTGTGTGTGTGTGTGTGTGTGTGAGAGTGTGTGTGTGTGAGTCCTTTTTCAGTCCTTTGTGGTGTTAGCCTGGGCGTGACATTGCCGGGTGGTAGGTCATTCAATGTTTAACTTTTGGAGGAGCCGCCAGGCTGTTTCCTGCAGAGGCGCCCACTCGCTTCTCCCCGTCCTCACTCGCTGGCTTTCCGGGTTCGCAGTGGCTGTTCCGGGGGTGCGGAGCGTATCCCACCAAGGTTTGGCTCTGCATCTCCCTGACGACAGAGGACTTGGCTGCTTGGCCACTTGGGTGTATTGGCTGTTCAGATCCTGCGTCCGTTTTCTACGGGGCTGGCTTTTCGTTGTTGTCGAGTGCCCAGAGCTCTTTATTCTGGCTCTAGAACAAATCAGGTATGTGGTTGGCAAACATTTTCTTGCACTTGGCAGCTGCCTTTTCACTTTATTGATAAGACTCTTGGGTCCACAAGTTTCTAATTTTAGTGAAACGCCATTTATCTTAATTTTTTTCTTTTGTTGTTTTTGGTGTCATATTCGAGATGCCATTGCCAAATCCCAGGTCATAAAGGTTTGCCCTTGTATTTTCGCCTGGCCGGTGTGGCTCAGTGGTTGAGCGTCCACCTAGGAACCAGGAGGTCGAGGTTCAATTCCTGGTCAGGGCACATGCCCAGGTTGTGGGCTTGATCCCCAGTAGGGGGCGTGCAAGAGGCAGCCAATCCATGATTCTCTCTCATCATTGATGTTTCTCTCTCTCTCTATCCCTCTTCCTTCCTCTCTGAAATCAATAAAAACATGTTTAAAAAACACACAGACGTATAACTGTGCGTAAGGCTTTCACGTGGGGAAGAAAGAATTCAAGTTCATTTCCAAACCCCTTCCCAGTCATGAAATGACTGTGAGTTACACACTGGACAGTAGAAGGGCCAGAGGTCCGAGGCCACATTGTCCACCGACCAGGACGCTGGGGCCGTTGCTGTGCAGCACAGCGAGGGGAGAGGAGACCAGGCTGTGGAGGGTCCTGGGGCGAGAGGCTCAGCTCTCCGGCCGCGCCTGCAGTCACACTGCGCGCAGCGCCCCCGCAGCGCAGGCCCCAGCAGCCGCCTCGTCATCCTCCGTGCGGAGGGAACCACAGGTGCGCCGGCTCAGGCCACTGTCAGGGTAACAAGATGCAAATAAATGCTGAACTCGAATGGCCTGGGATTGCCGTTCTGATTTGAATGAATCTGAGTCGGTATAACCAGGAAGTGGTGTCCGAGAGGGGGGGCCTCCTGTGTGTTGATGGAAAGAGCAACAGGTGGGGAAGCCACACTGAGAACAGCAGGCGGCTTATCCATCCGGGTGTCAGACAATTGACAACAGATGCGTGGGGCCCCGTCCACTGTTGAGCGCCGACCCATGAACCAGGGGGTCACAGTTCTATTCCCGGTCCAGGGCACAGGCCCGGGGGGTGGGCTCCATCCCCAGTTGGGGGCGTGCAGGAGGCAGCTGATCCATGGTTCTCTCTCATCATTGATGTTTCTCTCTCTCTCTCCCTCTCCCTTACTCTCTGAAATCAATACAAATATATTTAAAATAAATAAACTTGTGGGTCGAAATGTTGAGAGGCCCATGGGATGAGCATGCTGACCCAGCGCAGGAGCAGATCTTCGGGGCCGGGTGTGGGGATGTTGGTGCCACGTCGCCCGCCTGCCAGGCCGCCAGGAGAGGTGTTGTGACCACATCTATCACCGAGGCCGGTTTGGGGATCATAGGAGAAGCTGGTTGAAAGGGCTGGAAGGTGTTGGCTAACGTCACGGAAAACCCAGAGGGAGCGGCTGTGAGCGGCTGACCCGGCATCGGAGGAGGTCACCAGACCCCGGGCCTCTGGTCTCCGCTGTGGCCCCTGCCCTGCCCCTCTGATGGTCGCCGCTTCCCTGGGCTGGGTGGCTGACAGTGGTGCCTGAGGATGCCGGCGCAGGGTTCCCAGCGAAGGTGAGGACGAGTGGCTTCCAGTGTGTCCTCCAGCACAGGGAGGAGGAAGCTTCCGGAAGCTCTGCGCACATCACTGCTGCGTCTCTGGGTTTCAGGCTGAGGGTGAGGTGGGGCAGCGTTGGAGGGGCCGGGCCCCCTTCAGCGTGCGGGGTGGGAGGCCCAGACGGTGACTCAGCCCCCTGGACACCCTGAGGGGGAGGCGGGAGGGGGCGCAGGCAGGAGCAGGCAGCCGGGGGCGGGAACTCCGAGGCGCGATGCTCACGGGTCCCTGTCCGTGTCCGTGTCCGTGTCCGTGTCCGTGCGTGAGGGGAGGATGGCACCTCCCAGGGCAGCTCCTTGTCACGGTGGACAGGACCCAGCAGGTCCCGAGACTGCCTGTCCCTGGGCTTCCTGCCAGGTCACCGCAGGGGGACCGTCAGGCCTCACTCGGCCCCCAGCCACGCCCCTGCCCCACCTTCTGTTCTGTTGGACGGTCCGCAGCTATTCGCTGAGCAGAGTTCTCCCTGAGGCCCAGCGCTCTCACAGGTGACGTGACCGGGTCGTTTGCCCCAGGAGGATGCTCTGTCCCCTGCACTCAAGGCCTCCAACCCCGCCCCGGCCACGAAGGACGGGCTTCGCGCTCCTCGGCTGCCACGAGCCTCCCAGCCCCCTGTAACCCTGGCCATCGCTCCGCGGACCTGGGCTTCCAGACTTTCAGTAACTTGTACGACGACATTTCCATGTCTTCACCAGTCTGTTCTGCTAAAACGCGGTAGTTGAAGAACTACGAACCCTCACGTTCTCAAACATTGACTTAAAAACAATGGTTTCCCTGGGCAGCACGAGGCCCGTGGCCAGAGAACCTAGGAGTGAGTAATATGAAGGTATCTGCCCCGCGGACATGCCCACCGTAAAGGCGTTTATCGCGCTGAGAGCGGCTGTGAGGTTCACCCGTCGCTGGTCCAGTCCCGTCCCGCTGCGGGGCCTTGCCTATGACTCACAACCGAGTTCACATTCGAGGGGGCAGAGAGGCAGAGGGCCCCGCAGGTGAACGCACGCGTCCCGACCGCTGGGGGCTCTGGGCCCTGCTCGCTCCCGACGGCAGCGCTGGTTAAGGCGGTAAAATGCCACGTAATGTCCATCTGGGAGGAGGTGCCCCCAGAGGGTCCGTATGAGGCCATTGGGGTGAGTTCACGTGAAAACTACGGCAGAGACGCCTGGGATTGCAGTGGCTCCACCAGCACAGCCACGGCCTCGAGTGGTCGGTCCCGGGTGGGGGCGTGTCCTCTGCACGGGCCAGGTGCTCACCACACGCCCGGGGGGAGGAGCAGAAGCCACAGCTGAGCCCGGCCAGGAGGGCGCTGTCCCCTGTGCTCGGGCCCGGTGGGAACCCAGCCATGTGCTCACGGTGGCTGCAGGGGCGGCAGGAAGAGCCGTCGACGGAGTGGCCAGTGGTTTAATCTGTGTTCCTGTGACAGGGGGACGCCGCATCCGGGGCCCACATCTCGGGCGCTGTTGCAAGCTCAGACATCGGGGGCTGTGTCCGCGTCCCAGTGTGGGAAATCCGAGCACCGTGAGCACGTCCGTCCGAGACAAACGTGAAGGAGTGTCGGATTCTTGCCTGTTCACGTGTGGCCGTTCTTGGCTGAGCTGCGATGGACGCGAGTTCTGAGGAAGGCAGCTACAGTGTTTATCAAGGAGACATTCACTCGTTCCTTTCGGCCGGAGATGGACCCCGCTGGGCGTGGCCTCGGGGCGAGCTGCGTGCTGGGCTCGGGCCCAGCAGTGCCGGCGAGTGTGGGCCGCTCGGCCGTGGGGACAGCCTCCGGGCGAAACCATCCCAGTTTCCGTGTCCCCAGCTCACTGCTGTGTCACTCTCTGCTCCTCCCAAATCAGTGAGTTTAGACGTTCAAATTGTTACTCCCGTGAACACACGTTTGCTTGAATTTGTGGCTCAAAGGTAAACAGGGAGGTGCTTTTCCGCCACAGGAAAGAGGAAATAAAGGGATGGAATAGGATAAAATAATAAGGAACGTGCTCTGAGTGGAAAACTGAAGTTTTGTTATGATTCACGAGTGACGGGGAACAGGGATACGTGGGGGTGTCCCGTGTTCCGTGGCGGCCATGTTGGCCGTGGCGGCGGTAGGCGCTCAGCTTCCTCTCGCCGGTCCCCTCCTCCCTGCGCAAGGCTCTGCTCCCCGGTCACCGCGTCCACCTGTGGCCACGTTCACGTCCAAGGTGGCGTGAGGGCCAGAGAACCCGTGCACCTAACCTGCCCGGAGGAGCCGCGATTCTCCAGGTGATGTGCTTAGAGGACAGGCGCGTTATGACTTTGGACGGGGCCCTGGCGACGGGCCGGGGGCCGGGGGTTGTGCCTGGCCTGGCACGGCTTCTGGAAAAGGGGACCCGCTGGAGGGCCGCCCGGGGTGCCCAAGGACACGGCCACCGGCCCATTTGGCACCAAGCCCCCGGTCCCGTGTGCTCCCCCTGAGCAGGAGCCCAGGAAGCCCCGTCCCGAGCCGGTTCCCAGTGGGAACTGCCCGAGGTGTGTTCATGCCCACGGCCCCCAGGTCTCCTGCTCAGAGTTAAACCCCGGGCCCAGGCTCTCAGCTCAGCTCACCCGTCCCAACAGCAGGTGCCTGCCAGGCTCCTGGGTCAGACTGAAAGGAGTGGCCAGCCAGCCGGACGTCCAGTGCTAAGGCCACTCCTGCTCCGCCTGCTGCGGCTCCTGAGGCCACGGGGTCCTGCTGGGCTCAGCCATCAGCGAGAAACCAGCGTTAGCACAGGCCCATGGGGAAGACCCACCCAGAGGAGGCCTCGCCACGGCCCTTAGACCCACCCGACGGGCTCTGGCTCCACGAGGGCTGCCTCGACCCTGGTGGGGGAGCCCCGACTTACCGAGGGGTGTCTGTCATCACCCTGTTACGTAACTTAAGTGCAGGGACACGGGGCCTCCATTCGTCTTTGAAACCTCCTCCTGAAGCTCTGGCTGGAGAGGATGCAGTGGTGAGAGAGAGAGAGAGAGAGAGAGAGAGAGAGAGAGAGAGCGCTCACTTGGTAAGTCTGCGGGAAGACCTATGTGGGGCAGGCAGAGGTGAGCTGGGCGGGGCGCTGACTGTGTGACATCATAATCCAGGTGGGCGGGGCGCTGGCTGTGTGACATCATAATCCAGGCGGGCGGGGCACTGGCTATGACGTCATAATCCAGGTGTGCGCCCGGCCTGGACCTGCGTGGAGGATGCGCACCTGGCGCCAGGAGAGGGCACGGGGGGCTGCTCGTGAAGGAGGCAGCGGGTGCTTCACCGATTCGACTCGGAGGCAGAGGAAAGCTGTGAGACACGGCCTGTCCAAGGAGGAGGCTGGGGAGCAGTGTGCAGCCCGGACGCCACACTGCTCCAGGGCAGGAGGGGGGGACGGTGGTGGTGACCACTCTCTGCAGGCAGACGCGGGGGGCCAGGCCCTGGGCATTCCCCACGTCACAGAAGCCACCCTCGGTGAGCCGTGACGTGATGGCTACAGGCGGTGTGACAGCCTGTTTCCTGATGCCCCTCGGCCTCTGACAGCCAGGGAGGGCTCCTCCCGGCACCCAGGGTGACTCCCGGCACTGCTGCCGTGTTGCGTGCTGTGTAGAGCGGAGGGCGTGGGAGCTGGAGGGCGAAGCATCCGGGTGATCGGAGGGCAGCGTGAGCCAGGCCCAGGGCGGTGGCGGGCAGGTCAGCCTCCGTCCTGCACTGTGCACAGGACACACGAGAAAGCACCCAAAACTCCAGCATGAAACTGTAGAATTTTAAATGCCCAAAGTTTTCGTGCCTTGTGAGTTTTATTCTCACCGAGTTTCTAATAACAATCAGGTATTTCTCCTGGTATTTCCATTCTCTTCGTCTAAAGCAGTGGTTCTCAACCTTCTGGCCCTTTGAATACAGCTCCTCATGGTGTGACCCAATCATAAAATTATTTTCGTTGCTACTTCATAACTGTCATGTTGCTGCTGTGATGAATTGTCATGTAAATATCTGAGATGCAGGATGGTCTTAGGCGACCCCTGTGAAAGGGTCGTTCAACCGCCAAAGGGGTCGCGACCCACAGGTTGAGAACCACTGGTCTAAAGAAAGCCAAATATGTGTAGTTTCAAAGCTGAGATGGTGGTGAAGGGATCCTGGAGGCGGTCTGAGTCTGGGGCCCAGTCTCTGCTGGCAGGGAGGGGCGTCCCTCGGGTTGAGCCGCGTCCTGTGTCAGGGCCTGGGGGCGTGGAGGAACGGGTCCTGCTCTCTCCTCTCTGCAGAGACCCCCCCTCCCTAGGGGGCAGGGAGGGATTGGGGGCAGGGCAGCTCGGGGTCAGGAGTGCTGGGCCCTGCAGGAGGACGTGGGGGACAGCGCCCTCCTCAGGCCAAACCCTGCCCCTTGATCGGGGGTGACCGCAGGTGCCCAGGGGAGGCGCAGGGATGGAGTGAGCCGCACATGTTTCACATCACTCATTCCAAGAGCATCGCTTTCAAAAACACCGTTGAGCCCGGCCGGCGTGGCTCAGTGGTTGGAGCGTCGACCTGTGAACCAGGAGGTCACGGTTGGATTCCCGGGTTGTGTGGGCTCGGTCCCCAGTGGGGGGCATGCAGGAGGCAGCCGGTCCATGATTCTCTCTCATCACTGATGTTTCTATCTCTTTCTCCCTCTCCCTTCCTCTCTGAAATCAATACAAATATATATTTTTTTTAAAAAAGAAAGATTTCTTTCAAAAAAAAAAATCACAAACAGAAGCTATTTCCAGGAGAACATGTGCCGTTTGGAACCATTGTACAGTTTTCAGCTGGAATTCCTCACCAACAGCCCGGGAAGGGGTCCGGTGTGCTGGGCCCTGACCCCAGCAGACGCTCCCTCCTCGGCAGGGCCCGGAGGCCTTTCTCTGTGATGCTGGGAGCCTCGGCCTCCCCGAAGGTCCCGTCAGGTGCGGACGGACACGCACTTGGCGCCGGACAAAGGGCCAGCGCTTCCGCCCGCCCAGCTGCTCTGAAGGCCCTTGTGCGCGGCGCGTTCCGGGGGACAAAGGCGGGCTCAGGGACGTCGCCTCACAAAGGGGTATTGAGGGCCAGGCCCGGGGCCGGACAAATGCACATTTCATCCCAACACAGCCTGATTGTGGCCGCCCTTCTGGGGGCACAGAAGGAGAATGTCACGAGTGGTCACAGCGCCGGGCCGGCCCCTCCCCTCCCCCCCGCGGGGCTCGGAGCTCGCCACCCACCTCCTGGGGGCCGTCCCTGCCTCCCTTCAGCCCAGGGCTGAGCCGCAGTCATGGAGGGGCTTGACGGGGATTTTACACGAGACTCTACCCGTGGAGTGGTGACCAGCACCCATGGCAGGGACGACAGGCAAACGGACGCAGCTCAAGTGAAGAGCCCCCGGGAGGGTCCAACCCACTTCTGTGGGGTCGTCGAGGGCTCGGCGTCCTGAGGCCGGAATCAGATCAAGACAGAGGTGCTTCCCCCGGCCGGCAGGCATGGCTCAGGGGTTGAGCATCCATCTATGAACCAGGAGGTCCTGGGTTCGATTCCTGGTCAGGGCACAGGCTCGGGTTGCAAGCTCGATCCCCAGTGTGGGGCTGCAGGAGGCGGCTGATGGATGTGTCTCTCATCCATGGTTCTCTCTCTCCTCCCCACCTCTCTGAAATCAAGAAAAATATCTATTAAAAAAGAAAAAGAGAAAAAGAAAAAGACAGGGGTGCTGTTGGGCTGCAGGGCAGGCAGCGGGAGGCCTCTCATTCCCGCCAGCGTTGATTTCGGGGTCCCTCCCGCGTCTCCAGGAAAGAGGTGTAAGAACGGACCACCGAGTGTGACACCCGAGTGTGACCACTGAGCTGCAGGGACGGTGGCTCCTGGGACACCCCCATCCCACCATCAACCAGACCCTCACGTCGTGGCAGTCGGGCACCTGAGAGCCACACAGGCCGGGCACCCAGAGCCTCGCACGGGCCACGCTGTCCTCGGTCCTCGAAGCGTTCTGCCCGTCTCAGCGCCAATGCTCGCGGCCCCCCAGTTAAAGCGGCTCTGAGGGCGCCCCACGCTGACGGCTGTGGCCGGACACCCTCCTCCCGGGACCCTCCTCCCGGGACGGGCTGACCTCTGTGGACAGCGACATCGCCCGCTCAGGTCTCAGCTCCCCACGCAGAGGAATCCGCCCCTTTCTCACCTCTCCCCGCCTCCTGCCTCTCCCCTGCCCTGCCCTCCCCTCCCCTCCTCTACTCTGCCCTCACCTGTTCTCACCTGCCCTTCCCTGCCCTCCTTGCCCCTCCCCCACCCTCCCCTATCCTCCCCTGCCCTCCCTTGCCTTCCCCCGCCCCTCCCCTGCCCTTCCCGCCCCTCCCCTGCCCCTGCCCTGCCCTCCCCTGCCCGCACACTGGGCTCCTGTGGCTCCTCCACGTGCCAGGCGTGGCTCGCCTCAGAAACCTTGCGGTGACCTTCCTCCTTCCCAGAATGCTCTGCTGCAGGTCTCCCCATGCGCACCCCTTATCTCTTCGTGTCCTTGCCGGTCTCTGCTTTTCACCGTCCACACAGCAGCCGGCAAACCACAGCCATGGCCGACCTGGTCCAGGCACAAAGCCTTGCAGAGCGGCCGAGGGCGAGCCCCATGCACCCCCCATGCCAGGCCAGGGTCCCAGGCAGACGGGGCCCAGCGGCTCCACACCCTGAGGCGGTGAGTGGGTGACATTTAGGCCGAGAGGTGCAGGGAGGTCGGGCACAGGAGGGCGGGGCAGGAACGGGCAGGAAGGAGCAGGGAGACCAGCTGCTTAGGGGACGGGAGCCCGTTTCCTGCAATTCTTACTCCAAACACCTTCCCTGGTCGAGCTCAGCAGATCCTGTCGATCCTGAACTTGACCTTGGCAAGGACCTGTGTGTCAGCTGAGCTCAAAGCCGCCTCCAGGCCTTCCTTGGGCACTGAGCTGGGTCGATGGGGGTGCGGGGGGACGGGGCGATGGGGCTATAGGGGGACAGGGGGGACGGGGGGATTGGGAGACAGGGGAAAGGGGGGATAGGGTGATGGGGGTACAGGGGACAGGGGGGATTGGGGGACCGGGGGAAAGGGGGGATAGGGTGATGGGGGTACAGGGGACAGGGGGACAGGGGGAACGGGGCGCCCACCCCTCCTCAGCCCCCGCCCTGCCCGCTGGGCCTTTTGCAGAGCAGTGACCTTCAGGAGGACACAGACTCCACCAGGGCCTGGGGGTGGCCAAAGCCCAGGTCACCGGGCCGCCCGGGCCACAGGTAGTTAACCAGGCGGTGACGAGGGCATGGAAACTGGCCCATCCGCGTGAAAGTGTTGACTCTGTCCTCCGGGTCCAGAAATGAGCCAGGGAGTCCCTTCCTGGGGGGAGTCTGCCCTCAGCCTGGGATTGGCTCTGAGCCGCCTTCCCCTCTCTCCCCGCTGCCCGTGCCTCCTCTCGGAGCCCGAACGTCCTTTCACAGCGTCCCCGGGGTTTCTCCTCGAACTCGCCCCGTCCGCAGGGCTCGAGGGCAGCATTTAAGGTGGATTCGGGGGCGACCACAGGACAGGGCCGTGCGTGCTGGTCCCCGCGGGAGCCGGAGCCAGAGACTCGGCGCTGGTGGCAGGAGGGTAGTGTGGGGACGGAGGCGTGGCCCCGGGTCCCCAGCAAGGGCCCTGTCCGGGGCTCTGTCCCTTCACAGCCCCAACCTCGTCCCCTTGCCGCTGCCCTGAAGGCAGAGAGCGTTGGCGCCTGCAAACGGGCGAGAGGAGGACTTGCAGGTGTAACTTGGGGGCGAAGGGCAGGCTTTCAGGAACCTTAGTTCCCCAGGGTGTCCTCTGCTTCCGTCAGCGGCACCGTCCCCCCCACGTGCTG
>NW_005872525.1:0-13784 GCF_000147115.1 Myotis lucifugus
GTGGTGCAATTCTCTTGGTAAATAATTTGGAATTACTGAAGTTGGACATGTGTATCACTTATCACTGCATAGCAAGCCGCCCCAAAACTTCAATCATAGCTCAAAACAACAATCATTCCCTTTGCTCATGGATCTGCTACGTCAGCAGGATTCAGCAGTCTCAGCTGGTCTAGAGCATCTCCACTAATGACTGGAGGGGCCATGTCCAAGATGGTGCACTTGTGTGGCTGGTAAGCTGGTTCAGGCTCTGGGCTCTGGGCCTTGGGGATTTCCTTATGGGATGGTGGTCAGGTTCCAAGAGTAAGAATCCCAAGAGAACGAGGTGGGACCTGAATCACTTTTTATTTGTATTTATTTATTTATTTATTTATTTATTTATTTATTTTGCAAGGTGCACACTGGGCTTCCAGATCTGCATCACTTTTTACATGGTTACCTCAGAAGTCACATAGCATCGCTTCTGCAGAAGCCTGTCCAGATTCAAGACATGGGGAGGACACCAACCCCTACTTCCTGTGGAGAGAAGTGTCGATCACATCTTAAGAGGAGCATGGGGTATGGGAGGAGTCGTGTGGCCACTGTGGGAAAATGCCAGTGCACACCCACTCCCAGCTGAGGGTTAAACGGATTCCTCGGCAAATTTCATGCCTGGATGTGGGCTAGAGAAACCGGCACTTGTTCATCAAAGCAGCACTGTCCTTATTACCAAAAATGTCGGCTAATCAAATGAGGTGTGTCCATACAATGAATGAGTTGCAACACTTTGAGCCAGGTGCTGAATCTCAACCAGTAATACTGAATGGGAGAGACAGCTCACAGAAGACTATAATGTAAAGTGTGAGTCCATTTACACTCAGCAGAGAGCACACACACACACACACACACACACACCTACCTTCTTCAAAATCTATTAACAAACCTTGAGTTCATACTGATAGTTCCAATTCCAACCCAGCAGAGTTCATTCTCTCCTTCCCCCTTCCTGTATAACTCTCAGCATTGAGAAACCTCTCTGAGTTCACCTAGTGGCTCAGTTGACTGTGTGTTGGGGCCATAACAGCCATAAACTTGTCCCCAGACACATCAAACCTCCCCCCCCACCCCCATTAGATGCACCAGCCAAAGGTTCAGTTCTGGGGACATCACACCCCCACCCCATCACAGCCCCACACCATTAAATCTTCTGCTGAAAGCTTGGGCCCAACAAAGGCCTGGAGAAGGGCACTGTGTTGTTGTTTTTAATGCCCTATTTCCTGACTCTTCACTTTTAATATAAATCTAGTTATTTGCATAGTTTCAATAAAAACCAGTCCTTTTTACCAGCATATAATTAGACAAATCGGTTGTGCAACCAAGGCCTTACATTGCTGTAGTATTTGAGAATATATCTCATGTGATTCCATATGGCCTTCTCAGCTTCAGAACAAGGGTTGTGGCATCTGTGTTGAACCAACGTCCACACAGCCCTTAGACCCACATTGGTCTTACAAGTAGTAAGGAAGGCAGGATCTGTGCCAGACACCACGGTCCTTGAGAAGATAGAAATATACCTGCGTTCACAGCAGTGCAGGTGAACCTGAAGAAGGTTGGTTTGGTTCAGTTTTGTAACCTAGGAAGAGAAGAGCAAATAAGAGAAGTTAAAATCTCAGGCATTAACAGAGGCCCAGTCCTACATTCCTTATGATGACATCTCCAGACAGAAGTTGAATTTCCTGCCTCTGTGTTGGGTAACGCCATGTGGTTAGATGTGCCGGCCCAACCAGAGGCTCCTGCGTGTTAATTGCCACTTCTTACAGCACCTGTGTGGATGAATCAGGTCCAAACACAATAAGCCTAGCTTTCTGTGCTCAAGAAGAACCTTTGGAGATTATCATCATGAAGCGGGGGAGGGGACCTGGTAAAAATTTTCCAAAACATGAAGAGGCCAGAAGGATAGCAAATGGGTCCTTGGGGTAGGAGGCTGAGAGTTGGGCAGCAGACCTGCCAGGGAAACTTTCTGATTCTCTGAGGCGCCATTTAACTTGTTACTTCCTATTGATTGTGATTCTTTTGCCACTCAGCGAGGGCAGACTTGTAGAAAACGACAGCTTGGTAAAGTGATTCTTGCCTGAAAGCAATGCCCAGCAGTAAATGGTACAAATGATTTCTGTCTGTAGAAAAGATTACAGTTAGGAGAGGTTGCCGTTTATGGCCCTGCAGACCAGTGACTTGTTTTTAAACTAAATTAGCAGGTTTACTCAAGCAAGCTTTTTCATCTACTACACATACTTCCCTCTCTCCCCAAGCTTTTGAAGCAGCCTCGCCGTCATGCTGGTTCCCTCGTGAATGATTTAAATAAATCTTTGACGCATCCCTACTTTAGAGCTGGAGAGTCCTATTTTTAACTTTTTGAAAATTATGCTTTGGCAGCTCCCCTATCTCGCTGCCTCCTCAGCATCTCCTCTGGGATGTCTAGTAGGCATCTCACACTTGACATGCCTGATAGCGAGCGCCTGGCCTTCATCTCCAAACTTCTCCTCACCTGTCTTCCCCATCTGTTATGGGTTGAATTGTGTCCCCCAAAAGATAGGTGGATTCTCCGGAGCACTATCTCAATTCGTTGAGGTTCTGCTTCCTGGCATATGTCGACAGTTTGGCTCAAATAATCTCACAAAAATTCTTTAAAACAAAAAAGATAGGTGGACATCCTAACCCCCAGAACCTGGGAATGTAACCCCATTTGGAAATAGGGTCTGTACCTATTAAATAAAATGAAGTCATTAGGGTAGACCCTAATCTAGTGACAGTTGTCCTTATAAGAAAAGGGGAATGTGGACACAGACACACAAGGAGGAGGACATGTGACAACAGAGGCAGAGATTGGCAGGATGCAGCTATGAGCCAAGGACCACCAGCCACCAGGAGCTGGGAGAGGCAGGAAGACCCTCCCATTCAGGTTTCAGGGGGAATGCAGCCCTGCAGACCCCTGAGTCGCAGATTTCCACCCTCCAGGGCCAGGAGACAAAAAAAATTGTTTTGTTTTTTAACCACCCAGTTTGTGGTTCTTTGTTATGGCAGTTACACCTTCTCAGTAAGTGGTGACTTCATGCTTCCTGAATGAAAGGGAATGCTTACTGCTCACATCTGATGCAACAGCAAATCCTGTGGGCTCCCCCTTGAAAATGTGTCCCGAACCAGCCCCATGTCACCACCTCCTCTGTTACTACCTCAGGGTCAGTCACTACCCTCTCTCACCTGGTTATTTCAGTATTCTGACTAGTCCCTGTGCTTCACCAGGCACTTCTAAATTTTTTCTATTCACAACAGCCCAAGTGATACTGCCACTCCTGTGTTTAGAAGCTCCCTCAACTCAGCAATCAAAATAAACAACCAGCTTTTAAAAAAATGGGTAAAGGACTTGAGTAGACACTTCTCCAAAGATGTAAAATGGCCAATAGTGCCCAGCCGGTGTAGCTCAGTGGGTTGAGCATTGTCCCACGCACATAGAGGTCGCCAGTTCTATTTCCAGTCAGGGCACATGTCTGGGTTGCAGGCTCCATCACCAATGGAGGACATGCAGGAGGCAGCCAATCAATGTTTCTCTCTCATCAATGTTTCTGTCTCTCTGTCCTTCTCCCTTTCTCTCTCCCTAAAAATCAACAAAAACTTATCTTAAAATAAACAAAATTACCGTCATAACAAGAACCAGGAAATTCATAACTTGAATAAGAAAAAAAAAACAGATTCAACACTGAAATGAATCAGATGTTGGAACTATCTGACAGGGATTGTAAAGCAACCATCACAAAAATCCTTCAACAAGCAATTACAAATTATCTGGAAACAAATTTTAAAATAGAAAATCTTAGCAAAGAAACAAGTTATTAAAGAAATGGAAATTATAGAACTGAAAGCTACAATACACCAAAATAAAAATTAAAAAACTCAATGGCCTCCATAGAACACTTGATATGATAGCATAAAGATTCCATGAACTGGAAAATAGAACAATAGTATTTCCCCAATCAGAAAAACAGAGAGAAAATAAACTGAAAAAATAAAATAACAAAGCTTTAGGAAACTGTGGGACTATAAAAAGGAAAATTAACATTTGTATCCTTGGATCCTAGAAGGAGAGAAGAAAGTTATGAGGCTGAAAAAGATATCTGAACAACTAATGCCAGAAACTTTCAAACTTGGCAAAATACATAAACCTACACATTCAAGAAACTGAGCAAACCCCAAACAAGATAAACTCAAAGAAATCTATGGCATGCATATGTTAACTAAACTTCTGAAAACTAATGAAAAGGGAAAAATCTTGAAAATGAACATAGAGAAGCAACACATTGCCTATAAGGGAAAAACAATTGGAAGAAGAGTGGATTTTTCATCAGAAACCACAAGGCCAGAGGAAGTGACACATTTTTGAAGCGCTGAAAGGAAAGAACTGTCGACCATGAATTCTATATCGAGTGAAAATATGCTTCAGGAATGGGGGGTGGGAATAAAAACACTCACAGACAAAGACAACTAAAAGAATTTGTCACTAGCCGAACTACCTATAAAGAGTAGCTGAAGAAAACCCAGCGGGCATGGCTCAGTGGTTGAGTGTTGACCAGTGAACCAGAGGTCACTCCTGGTTCAATTCCTGGTCTGGGCACATGCCCGGGTTGCAGGCTCCATCCCCAGTGTGGGGCATGCAGGAGGCAGCTGATCCATGATTCTCATCATTGATGTTTTTACTTCTCTCTCCCTTCCTCTCTGAAATCAATAAAAATGTATTTTTAAAAAATAGCTAAAATAAGTTCTCAAACAGAAAAGAAAATATAACAGAAGGCTTAGAGCTTCAGAAAGTAAAGAAAAATGCTGGAATGGGTAAAATAGGGGTAAATATAATAGATTATCCTTTTTATTACAACTTTCTTAAATCACATTGGATTGTTGAAGCAAAACTTGTAACTATCTGATATGAAACTAAATGTATAAATAGAAAATATTTTAGATGGCCATATTTTTTAAAAGGGAGTTAAGTGGAAGTAAGGTTTCTACACTTTGCTCAAAGTGCTAAACTGAAATCAGTAGACTTTGATAACTTGTGTATGTATACTGCAAAACCCAGAGAACCACTGAGAAAACTATTCAAAATGTTACATTCAAAAGCAGTATGAAAAAATCAAAATAGAATTTTAAATAATGTTCAAGTATCCCACAGAAAGGCAAAGAGAGAGAGAGAGAGAGAGAGAGAGAGAGACAGAGAGACAGAGAGAGAAAGAAAGAGAAGAATGAGAGAGGGAATAAACAGAAAACAATAAAATGACAGATTAAACCCCTAATATATCAAAAAATTTAATGTAAATGGCCTAAATACACTGATTAAAACACAGATTGCCAGCCCTAGCTGGTTTGGCTCAGTGGGTTGATCGTCGGCCTGTGGACTGAAGGGTCCCAGGTTCGATTCTGGTCAAGGGCACATGCCTGGGTTGTGGGCTTGATCCCCAGTTGGGGGCGGGCAGGAGGCAGCCAATCAATGATTCTCATCATTGTATCTATCTCTCTCCCTCTCCCTTCCTCTCTGAAATCAATACAAAATATATATTTAAAAAACAAAACAAAACGCAGATTGCCAGAGTGGATTACAAAAAAACACACAACCCAACTCATGCTGTCTACGGGAAACTCGTTTCACACATAATGACATAGGTAGGTTAAAATAAAATAATAGAACTCGCACAACTTAACAAAAGGAAGATAAACAATCCAATCAAAAAATGGACAAAGGACCTAAAAAGACACTTTCGAAAGAGGACATAAAGAAGGCCGGGAGACATATGAAAACATGCTTAAAGTCACTAATCATCCGAGAGATGCAAATCAAAACAACAAATCCGAGAGATGCATCTCACACCTGTCAGAATGGCCATCATCAACAAATCAAACAAGTGCTGGCGGAGAAAAAGGAACCCTCTTGCACTGCTGGTGGGGATGCAGACTGGTGCAGCCACTGTGGAAAACAGGATGGAGTTTCCTCAAAAACTAAAAATGGAACTCCCATTTGACCCAGAAATCCACTTCTAGGAATATATCCCAAGAAATCAAACACCAGTCAGAAAGGATATATGCACCCCTATGTTCATAGCAGCACAATTCACCATAGCTAAGATCTGGAAACAGCCCAAGTGCCATCAGCAGATGAGTGGATTAGGAAACTGTGGTACATCTACATGATGGAATACCATGCTGCTGTAAAAACGAAGGAACTCCTATCATTCGCAGCAGCATGGATGGACCTGGAGAGCATCATGCTAAGTGAAATAAGCCAGTCGGAGAAAGATAAATACCACATGATCTCACTCATTTGTGGAATATAATGAACAACATAAACATGAACAAGATTAGAGCCATAGAAAAAAATATTTTAGAATATAATAGAAGTAATCCTGTTATTTGCAGATTTTTAATATTTCCTACAAATTTTGAGATATCATACTATGTTAGTACAGTTTTGGTAGTATTATTATACTTAAAATCCTTTTTTTTCTTGAAATATTAATGTTTATTGCATGTAATATTTTAAAAATATATTTCTTTATTGATTTCAGAGAGGAAGGAAGGAGAGATAGAAACATCAATAATGAGAATCATTGATTGGCTGCCTCCTGCATGCCCCCTACTGGGGATTGAGCCCGCAACCCAGGCATGTGCCCTTGGCTGGATTCGAACCTGGGACCCTTCAGTCTGCAGGCTGACACTCTATCCACTGAGCCAAACTGGCTAGGGCTATTGCATGTAATATATTTAAGATAGTTTTCTTGAATAATTGGTGTTTATTTCATGTAACATTATTATATTTAAAATCATTTTTCTTGAGATATTAAGGTTTATTGCATGTGACATTATATTTAAGATCGTCTTTCTTGAAATATTAAAAAATAATAAATAAATAAATAAATGAGTTATAGGAGATATACATATCTATCTATATATATAAAAGGCTAATATTCAAAGTTTCCCCTCTGGAGTTCGACTGGGAGACCAGGAGTTCAATCGCTCACTATGATGTGTGCTGACCACCAGGGGGCAGTGCGGAAGGAAGGAAGGCCCTGGCAGACAGCCAGAAGGCTCCAACCGGCCCTGATGGCCAGCCAGGCCTAGGGACCCTACCTGTGCACGAATTTTGTGCACCGGGCCTCTAGTATATAATATATATGATAGATGTACATATTTATCATACATACATATGCATATATATCATGTATATTAATTCACGGTAATTTGTATGTTTGAAAATATTTTTTTAGTCTGTGATCTGTCTTGTAACTTTATATTATTAAACAGAACCTTAAAACTTAAAAAAATAAAAAATAGCCCTAACCGGTTTGGCTCAGTGGATAGAGCGTTGGCCTGTGGACTCAAGGGTCCCAAGTTCGATTCCAGTCAAGGGCATGTACCATGGTTGTGGGCACATACCCAGTGGGGAGTGTGCAGGAGGCAGCTGATTGATGTTTCTCTCTCATCGATGTTTCTAACTCTCTATCCCTCTCCCTTCCTCTCTGTAAAAAATCAATAAAATATATTTTAAAAAAATAAATTAATTAAAAATAAATTAAAAAAATAAAAAATAAAAATAATAAAAATATAATAAATGCAAACATTAATAAAAATGCAGAAGTGTGCATAGTTTATTATTTATTAAATAATATAATATATATAATATGATTTTATTAATTATATACTGAAATCAGGTCAAGTAGACTTCAGAGCAAAGAAAATTACTGGGAACAAAGATAAACATTACATAATGATAAAAGGGCCAATCCAGCCGAAACCAGTTTGGCTCAGTGGATAGAGCGTCGGCCTGCGGACTGAAGGGTCCCAGGGTCGATTCCGGTCAAGGGCACATACCTGGGTTGCGGGCACATCCCCAGTAGGAGATGTGCAGGAGGCAGCTGATAAATGTTTCTCTCTCATCGATGTTTCTCTCCATCTCTCTCCCTTCCTCTCTGTAAAAAATCAATAAAATATATTTTTTTAAAAAAAGGGCCAATCCATCTGCAAGACATAGTGATCCTAAATGTGTATGCATCATACAACAGAGTTTTCAAAAACATTAAGCAAAAAATGATAGAGCTGAAAGGCGATATAGGCAAATCTAAAATTATATATAGTTGGGGATTCCACACCCTCCTTACTGATAGAACTACTAGACAGAAAGTCAATAAAGATACAGAAGATCTCAATACCACCCTCACTTGACAAGATCTAAACAACATTTAGAAAACACTCCATCCAATAGCAGAGCGCATGTCCTTTTCAAGCACCCATGGAACATTAATCAAGGTAGACTATGTCCTGGCTCACAAAAACAAACCTCAAGAATTTTTAAAGGATTTCAATCATACAGAGTATGTTCTCTGATCATAATGGAATCAAACTAGAAATCAAAAGCAGAAAGACCACAGGAAAATCTCCAAATAGTTGGATACACTTCTAAGTAAGTCATGGCTCAAGAGGAAGGCTCGAGCAGATTTTTAAAATGTCGAACTAAGTAAAATAAAAATACAATATGTCAAAATTTCTGGGACACAACGAAAGCAGGGCTGAGAGAAAAATCTAACCTACAGCACTAAATACACACCAGCAAAAAGAGTGAACGTCTCAAATCAATCATTTAAGCTTCCACATTAAGAACCTGGGGGGGGCCAAAACCGGTTTGGCTCAGTGGATAGAGCATCGGCCTGCGGACTGAAAGGTCCCAGGTTCGATTCCGGTCAAGGGCATGTACTTGGGTTGCGGGCACATCCCCAGTAGGAGATGTGCAGGAGGCAGCTGATCAATGTTTCTCTCTCATCGATGCTTCTAACTATCTCTCTCCCTTCCTCTCTGTAAAAAATCAATAAAATATATATTTTTTTAAAAAGAATACTTTAATAAAAAATTTTTTAAAAAAAGAACCTGGGGGGGGGGGAGAAGGGGCGCAAAATAAGCCCAAAGCAAGCAGAAGGACGCAAATAATGTAAGAGCAGAAATCAATGAAATTGGAAATAGGAAAACAAGAAAAAAAATCAATGAAATAAAGAACTGGTTCTTGAAAAAGATCAATAAAACTGACAAACCTTAGGCGAGACTAACAAGAAAAAAAGGAGTAGACAAATTACCAATATAAAGAATGAAATGGGCAGTATCACTCCAGACCCTACAGACATAAAATAGTAATGAGAGGGTTGTGGTGGTTAATTTTACATGTCAACTTGGCTGGGCCATGGTGCCCAGAAATTTGATCAAACATTGTTCTGCATGTGTCTGTGAAGGTGTTTTTTGGATGTGATTCACAATAAAACCAGTGGACTCTGAGTAAAGCAGGTTGCCCTGCATACCGTGGGTGGGCCTATCCAATCATTGGGTGCAGAGTTTTGACATCATTAGCCACTAGGGAAATGCAAACTAAAAGCGCGATGAGCTATCACACCTACTATAATCCTAATAATAGACAAAGATTCAAATTGACCGTACCTCCCCTACGCCCACCATTGGCTAATCAGAGCGATATGCAAATTAACTGCCAACAAAGATGGCGGTTAATTTGCATACGTAGGCACGGAGCGGCGGAGCGAAGACTGAAGGTGGCTCCGGCCGGAGCGAAGGCCTGGGTCCCAGGTGCCGGAGGAAAACCGGTGCCGGCAGCCAGGGGAAGGGAAGGCCTATTGCACGAATCTTTTCGTGCAACAGGCCTCTAGTGATGAAATAAAAGGTTGTGCCCACAAGTGAGGAACTGATCACTCACACATTGCTAGTGCAGGTGGGAGATGGTACCGCTGCTCTGGAAACCTGTGGCGAGCTGGCACGGCCATGGCATACTCAGCCCCAGGGCACCTTATGTGCCACGCCAGCTCAGCCAGGTTCAGTGACCCTGAGAGGGGGCGGTGAAGGATGGAGAAAAGACAGACAAGAGAATAAAGGCTGGGTCTGGGTGGGATGCTGCTCCCGGATGGAGAGACAGCTCCATGGCCTACAAGCTGTGTCTTTATTTTATAGCCAGATTCGCCGAGGCAAAGTAAGGGCGTGGTCAAGATGTTTACAACATTCTCGTGGGTTTCGATCCTACTCAATTACATGCACCTGAACTCTATCAAGCCCACATCACTCAGGCACTTGGGGCCACCTGTTTGGACCATAGGCTCAAGCTTACAGCTATAGCTATTGGCTAGAATTGTGCTGGGAGGGCCCTGCCCTCCAGGGTGGGACTTGCACGTGGCCATGAGAGGACTGTGCCCTCCCATTAGTCCGAGGCTTGAACCTGTCCAAACACTGTAGCCGCTCTCCACAGAAACCAACTTGTCCGTTTCTTCAAAAACTAAACACTCAAGTGCTGTATGGCCTAGTAGTTGTGCTCTGGGTACCTATCCCAGAGGAATGAAGACTTCTGTTCACACCACAGCCCACACGCAGAGTATGTGTACAGTAATAGAGCAGAGCTGGAATCAACCCATCTTCAGTAGGTGAGTGGTTACACAAACTGGTCCACCCACACCATCGAATACCATTCTGAACACAAAGGAACACACTACTGATGCATGCAACAACTTGGCGGGGTCTCCAGGGAGTTACGCAGGGCAAAACAGCTACGTACTTTGTGATTCCACCTCCAGAGCACTGAAATGACAGCGTTGTAGGGACGGAGGGCAGGTCAGTGGCTGCCAGGGATGAGTGACATCTGGGAGGTGGGTGTGGTTACAGAAGGGCACGGCGAGCCACCATCACTGGGGTTTTTCGTGTCTGGACTCTGGATGCAGGAAGCAACTAGGGTAGTGGTTGGCAAACTGCGGCTCGGCAAACCGAGGCTCTCGAGCCACATGCAGCTCTCTGGCCCCTTGAGTGTGGCTCTTCCACAAAATACCGACTTCTGCACATGGGCCACAAAGTTTCAATCTCACTGTACGTGTGCGCCCACACGTGGTATTTTGTGGAAGAGCCACACTCAAGGGGCCAAAGAGCTGCATGTGGCTCGCGAGCCGCGGTTTGCCGACCATGGAACTAGGGTAATAAAATTGTACAGAATTTGAGACACAGAGGGATACAGGGAAGACTGGGAAGTTGGAACAAGATGGGAGGCTTGTATCAGTGTCAATGTCCCGGGGGTGATCTTCTACTGTTTTATAAATGGTTCCCTCTGAGGAACTAGCCAACACGCACAAGGGCGCTTTCTGTGTTGTATCTTAGAATTGCATGTGATTCTCCATAAAATTTTCAATTAGCCCTGGCTGGTTCGGCTCAGTGGATAGAGTGTCGGCCTGTGGATTGAAGGGTCCCGGACTGGTTTGGGTCAGGGGCACATGCCCAGATTGCGGGCTCAATTCCCCAGTGAGGGGCGTGCAGAAGGCAGCCAATTGATGATTCTCTCTCATCATTGATGTTTCTCTCTCTCTCTCCCTCTCCCTTCCTCTCTGAAATCAACAAAAATATATTTAAAAATTTTTTCAATTAAAAAAATTCCACTGCTAGGAATTATTTCTTTTTTGTTGTTGTTATTATTGGTTTTAGTTTTTTTGTTACTCCTCACCAGAGGGTGTTTTTTCTATAGCTTTTCAGAGAGTGGGAGGGAGGGAGAGAGGAGAGAGAGAGAAACATCAATGTGTCTCACCTCGATTGCTTGCCTCCCACACTCTCCCCAACCAGGGTGGGGATCAGACCTGCAACCCGGGTACATGCCCTTGACTGGAATCGAACCCACAACCCTCCTGAGCACACCGGCCAGAGCAGGAATTATTTCTGAGGAAATAAACAGAAGGATCTGCAAAGGCATGAGAACAGTCATGCTTCTCTGAGAACGGTCTATGGTAGAGAGCTGGACACAGCGGCACCTCTCCCAGAGCTGAGTGCCCACCCGTGCTGTGCAGAGCAGGGCAGCCAACAAAGCCAGGCTGTGCAGCCATGATGGGCCTGGAAAACAGGTAGGTAGGTAGGTGTTTTAAGTGAAAACAGCAGATTAGAAAAGATTACACACAGTAAAATCTTTTTTGTAATCTACCGGCTTGTATATAAAGCCTGGGAAAGATTTTACGAAAACATCGAATGTTTTCACAGTGACCCTTACCCGGGCAGCAAGTTCTCCCGAGAAGTGCAACCCCACGCTGGGGGAGCCGGCCCCGGGAGGCCAGCCCTGCGGTGGGATTGCCCAGCCCCTCCCTGGTGAAGACCCTTGTGGCTGCGTCTGCCCAGGAAGGAGGGCCACTCCAGGCAGGAGCCCCGGAGGCAAACAGCCGGACACCTCGCACTCTACAGCGGGAGCCTGCAGTGCTGCCTCTCACAGCAAAAGGTGACGAGGAAAATCGGTTCAGAGGGAAGCTGAAGGGCACTTCCTCTTTGTTGGTAAAGCGCCCACTCCAGGCCCCACTCACCGCAGGAGCCGTGAGAGGAGGGCAGGGATGGAAATATCTGGGTGGGATGGTCCCAGCTGGGCAGGGCTTGTACCCAGTGTGTGTGTGTGTGTGGGGGGGATTACAGAGTGGGGGCAGTTTGGGTTCACCTGGTGTCAGTGCCCCACTCCACCCTGGGGGCCATACCGCTGGGAGGCCAGCCCTGGCATCTCCCTGCCCTGCCCCACCTCCCCGCCCACCATGGTGCCCAGCAGCATGTGGGCCTGTGGGCATCTGTAGACCAGGCCATGTTGGTCCAGCCGATCGAGGATTCTCATCACTGATGTTTCCGTCTCTCCCTTCCTCTCTGATATCAATAAAAAAAATATTTTTAAAAAGATGTTCATGCAACAATTATTGGCCTATTTTGTAAGGTGAGACCACGCCCTGAGTGTGCCCTGAGGGCCCCACAAACACAGGTGGCGGTGGGGTTAGGACTGCACTGCTCTGTGCCGGGCAGCATTCTAGGAGGGGGGTGGTGAGAACAGCACCCAGCCACTGAGCGGCGGACAAGTAAACTGTGGAGGGTGCCAGGAGGGGCTCAGCGTGAATCCGGCCTCCTGGGGCTGCAGGGAGGGAGTGGCCGAAGGGGCGCTGCCACAGAGCAGGGGGTGTCCAGGCTGAGGGAGGGTGGGGAAGAGAGCCATCCAGGGCTCTGGGCAAAAGGAGGGCGAGGCCAGCTGCCTCCTGCACGCCCCCTACTGGGACCCAGCCGCAACCCCGCCTGTGCCCTGGCAGGGAATCCAACCATCACCCCCCAGGTTCACAGGTGGAAGCTCAACCACTGCGGCACCGCCTAGGCGAGCGAACGCCTTCTAATCACACTGAGACTTGCAATGTGAACATTCACCCCATTTCATGCAACAGAAGCTGAGTCCAAACCAGGGCGGGGAAAAAGGGGTCTCTGAGCCACAGTCTGGAGCACAGACATGCGCACTAGGCCCTCTTCATCGCACGCCCAGACTTTCAACAGGCACCACCAGGGCTGGAGGCCCGAGGCCCGCACCCGCCGCCGCCGCCGCCGCCGCCGCCGCCGCGCTCTACCGGGGGCCGCTCAGGAGCCGGTCGCACCCGGAGCCTCGCTGGTGCCGCCGCCGCCGCCGCGTGGGCTCCTTCAGTCCCAGCCACAACGGACGAGTCCGCGCACGGAGCACCTGCTCCCGAGAGGGACAAGCTCGGTGCCCCCAGCACGTGGTCGCCACCGCCTCGGAGCTCGGGGGCAGGAAGCACGACACGGGGCGCGTTTCCGGGCGAGCCGGCCTCGGGGAGCTGCGGCACCGGCGGAGGGCACGCGGGGCAGGTCTCCGCGGGTGGGCTTCGCCCTCAGGCGCCCCCAGGCCGCCGGCTGGGTGCGGGCCCGCAACAAGGACACGCCAAAGGGCCGCGGCG
>NW_005872525.1:14863-37209 GCF_000147115.1 Myotis lucifugus
CGGGGCGCGGGGCCGAGGAGACGGAAGTCGCCCGAGGAGAGTGGCGCGCGGCGGTGTCCGGGCGGCGGGGTGACCGTGTCTCTCCAGGCGCCTGGGGCGCCGGCCGCCGCTGCCTGTGCCTGACAGCCTGTGTTCGGGGACTTTTCTCCCGATGACATTTCACTTTCGCTGGCGTTTCCAGGAAGAGCAGCCGGGCCTTGACCGATGTGTCTTGGATGCCGATGAGACGAGTGTGTTGCTTCCGAAGCTCCCAGCGCTCCTGTGTGTCTAGTAGGACATTCACGTCAATGAACAAGTACGAATCGGCCTGGCAGGTGTGGCTCAGTCTTTAGAGCGTCGGCCCAGGCACCGGAGGGTCGCGGGTTCGATTCCCCGTTTGATCCCCAGCTCTGATCAGGGGTCAGGGAGATCTCGGGGCGCATGCGGGAGGCAACCCATCCAGGAGTCTCTCTCACATGGGTGTTCTCTCTCTCCCTCCCTTCCTCCCTCCCTCCCAGTCTCTCTAAAAAAATCAATGGAAAAAAGTATCCTCTGGTGAGGATTAAACAACAAAAATATAGATATATATATCTCAAATCGCTAAGCATAATTTCAAATGTTTTTCCCATTGCTGTTGTTGTTTTTAAAATATATATATTTTTATTGATTTCAGTGAGGAAGAGAGGGATAGGGAGAGAAACATCAATGATGAGAGAAATCATTGATTGGCTGCCTCCTGCACGCCCCCTACTGGGGACCGAGCCTGCAACCCAGGCATGTGCTCTTGACCGGAATCAAACCCAGGACCCTTCAGTCTGCAGGCCCGACGCTCTATCCACTGAGCCACACCAGCCAGGGCTCATTGCTGTTGTTTTCCTAGGCCTGAATCAACTTAGAGTCATTTGTGTGCCCTCTTTCCTCCTTTTCTGTGACCACACCACTCCATGCCAAGCCCCATGGCTCCCCTGGGCCCCTCCGCATTCTGGGTGGCACATGCATCTCTAGAAACGAGCGCCCTCGCTGAGCCTTCAGGAGAAGCTTCTCTTTAACGCGTTCTCCTGCTTGTAAAAAAGGGAAGTTATTTGTTTTGAAGTTGACGGATCAGAGCAAGGGCACAGTTTTAAATAATCCACTTTAGACTTTAATGAGGCCAGTTTGCTAAATAAAGCAAGGACATCCTGGTGACTTACTATAGAAATTCTAATTTTTGGTGTTTTCTCAATAACAGTGATAAAATTAGGGCACTAGGAAGGACTTAGTAGGCCTTTCTTTTTTAAGTGCCATGAATGAGCCAGATTTCAATGACAATTAATTTTGGTTACTGAACAAAGTTGTCTTGAGAGGAATCCGCTTAGGAGTTTGGCTGCAAACTCCAAGGGTTCCCACTGGGATGTCCATGAGGAATGTGCCAGCTGTAATCCTTAGATTATGTCTGCTTGTCATGATTCACATTTTCTCAGGAAGAGCTCTAGGACAAGTTAGAGATACTCTATGGAGCTTCACAAAGTTTCAAAGGCCACAGTGCATCTCCTCTATTGGAAGAAAGCTCAGACTTGTAGTCCACTTGACAGGTGACTATTTGACACACACACCACACGCCCACCACCACTTGTTCCAGTTAAATCCTGATGTTGGATGTGAACACATGAGGTGGTTCGTAAACAACTCAAGCTGTGCAAAGAGTATTCTTAACACCTTGGAGCAGGGGTCCTCAAACTACGGCCCGCGGGCCACATGCAAATACAAATATTGTATTTGTTCCCGTTTTGTTTTTTTACTTCAAAATAAGATATGTGCAGTGTGCATAGGAATTTGTTCATAGTTTTTTTAAAACTATAGTCCGGCCCTCCAACGGTCTGAGGGACAGTGAACTGGCCCCCTGTTTAAAAAGTTTCAGGACCCCTGCCTTGGAGAAAGATGTTTAAGTAAATTATTAGGGTTGACTGACACTATGCAAAGCAGTTGCTAGGCAGTATTTACTTTGTCAAGGAAGGATGTTGGCCCTCTGTGTGTGGGGATTCCACATCTGCTGGCAGGTGGAAAGGAAATGCTAGGAAAAAGTTACGATCCTACTGATGTGTACTTTGTACTTGGGCCTGTGGTGCCGCATGTTGTGCCTGTACTGAACATGGACAGACCTTTTTCCTTGTCATCATCCCCTGAACAATACAGTGTAACTACTGTTTACCTTGTGTTAGGTGTAGTAAGGAACCTAGAGATGCTCTAAAGCTCACAGGTTGACTCTTGAACAACAGGGCTTGACTGTGAGGGTTCATTTATATGTGGACTTTTTTTTCAGTAAATACTGTAAATGTACTTTCTCATAATTTTTTCTTAACATTTTCTCTATTGTAAGAAAACAATGTATAAATACATGGATAAACTATGTGTTAGCGGACTATTGATATTACTGGTAAGGCTTCCAGTCAACAGTAGGCTACGAATAGTTAATTTGGGGGAATCAAAAGTTATATGTAATTTTTGACTGCTGGGGTGGGGATGGGGGTCAACGGTACTATGCTCATAATGTAAGGGACATGAGCATGCTGGGATTTTGGTATCCGAGGTGGGTCCTGGCACCCATCCCCCGTGGGCACCAAGGGATGACTATGTGTATCTGTTTCAGGTCCCTGTCCCTCGTAGCTTTCGGAGAGTGACCAACCAGATGGGGAATAGGAGCTGTTGGCGCGTGAAGAGCAGTGATCATGGTCAGTGTGGTCCTTCTCTTACTTTGTACTTGCTGGGCTTCAGCCCCTTCAGTCTGATCTCTTCTGTGTGATTGCCTTGTGAGAGGACCAGAGTGGATGAGTGACCATGGGCCCCAAGGAGCCCCCCATGTTGGGTAGGGACTCGTTCACTCTCTTTGCCTGCACTGGGTTTCCTTATGAGTTTCTCTGCCCGAAACATGTAGTTTCAGAGTCAGCAACTGTCAATATTTTAATTGCTCTTGGATTTTAAGGCACTTGTTAAATTTCAGGAGTTGGCCTGAGCTGTCGGAATCTATTGTTCCTATTTATGTTTTGCGTTCTTTCTGAATCTGGCTGCCCCCTGTATATGCCCCAAAAGGCGGCACATTTTCACATGGTGATGCTGAGTGCTCCACACGGTCCTCAGCGGCTGTCCTCTGCACTGATGCCAACTTTCTAATGCTGCTGCTGTTTCGTCTGTTCCTCATTGGTTATGTCCTTAAAAGACAGGACATGTGGTGAATTCTCTCCCTTTATGACCACTTTTCAGGGGAAGCAACTGGCTGTAATATTCAGCTCCATGTTTTTATTCTTCCTTTTTCTTCTTTGAATATTAGTGCAAGCGAGGGATATTTGTTTATTCATTATACAGTGGGGCCTTGACTTACGAGTTTAATTCGTTCCGTGACGGAGCTCGTAACTCAAATTACTCGTATGTCAAATCATTAAAGTGAACGAGTGAGACACGTGATGCTGGGCTGATGTTGTGGCGTTCACTGTGATGTTCGCTGCGCCAACTAGCGGTGGGGTATCTGAAGCTGGCTCGTAACCTGAATTTTAGCTGGCAACTCAAAGCAAAAATCGGCTGAGAGACAGCTCGTATCTCGAAAAACTCGTTAGTCGGGACACTCGTAAGTCAAGGCCCCACTGTATTGTAATGTATTAAAGTCTGTTTTTGATTTTGAGTATAACTGTGATAAGTTGAGATCCCCTTCCCACTCAGCCCCGTCTGGGAGCACTTCCTTCTGGACCTGAGCCTTCCTTTCCCACACCTGCAGGGAGCCATTTCTCCAGGGGGGCGTTGGCTCCTTTTAGTGCAGAAAGGAGCTTAGAGACCAAGCTGTCAGGTGTGTTCACAATGTTCATCTGTGTTACTGCTGTGAGCACCTACCTCTCTGGAGGACAGAGCTAGGAAACATATTTTTAAACATCATGAGTTCATACTGATATTTTTAGTACACATTTAAAACCAGTTTTACTTAAATTCTTTGATTTTTTGTTTGTTTGTTTTTTGTTAATCCTCACCCAAGGATATTTTTTCCATTGCTTCTGAGAGAGACTAGAAGGGAGGGAGGAAGGAAGGGAGAGAGGAGAGGGGAGAGAGAGGGAGAGAGAGAGAAATACCGATGTGAGAGAGACACATTGATTTCTTGCTTTCCCACTCGCCCTCACTGGGACCAGGGATCAAACCTGCAACCGAAGTATATGACCTTGATGGGAAAGCGAACCCAAGACCCTTTGGTACAAGGGCCAACGTTCTAACCACTGAGCAACCGGCAAGAACAATTTCTTGAATTTGTAAAATTTGTATCATTTTTCTATCCTGAAAATCTTGATTCTTAATGCCATCGACATAATTACTTGTTTTATGCTAAAATGTACATACAATAAAAATTGCTAACTTATAAAACTACGTTACTACTACTAATGAAACTACTTAGGAAAGTTTTAAGTGTTTTTAAGTTCTTTTTGTCTTTAATATACACCAGTGATGGCGAACCTTTTGAGCTCGGCGTGTCAGCATTTTGAAAAACCCTAACTTAACTCTGGTGACGTGTCACATAGAGAAATTTTTTGATATTTGCAACCATAGTAAAACAAAGGCTTATATTTTTTATATTTATTTTATATATTTAAATGCCATTTAACAAAGAAAAATCAACCAAAAAAATGAGTTCGTGTGTCTCCTCTGACACGCGTGTCATAGGTTCGCCATCACTGATATACACAGTTGACCATGAATAATATAGGGGTTAGGAGCAATGACCCCCATGCAGTTGAAAATCCATGGATAATGTTGGATTCCCCCAAAACTTCGTTGGCCCTTGGTATCCACAGGGAATCTGTTCCAGAACACACACACACTGTGATGCTCTCAGCTTCCCTGTATAAAATGGTGTAGATCAACACATACAGTGGCCCTCTGTATTCATGGACTCCCAACTACAGATCAGAAATAGTACTACAGGTATTTATTGAAAAAATCCACTTATAAGTGGACCCGTGCAGTTCAAATCTGTGTTTAGAGTCACCTGTGTCCCCCTTAGAATGAATAAGGTACCATGTTTAAAAGCCCTTCATGAATATTCTTTTGTTGTTGGTGGTAATCTTCACCAGAGGATAGTTTTTCCATTGCTTTTCAGAGAGTGGAAGGGGCTGGAAGGGGCGGGGGCCGGGAGGCGAGGGGGGGAGGAGAGAGAGAGAGAGAGGGAGGGAGAGAGAAACATTAAAGTGAGAGAGAGACATCAATTGGTTGCCTCTCAAACTCACCCTGACCAGGGGGCAGGGAGCAAACCTGAAATCCAGGTACATGCCCTTGACCTGGAATCAAACCCACTAACCTTTGGTACATAGGCCAGCACTCTAACCACTGAGCACACCGGCCAGGGTGATGAATATTCTTTTGTCTGTGGTTTCTCTCTCTGCCTTCCCCTCTCTCTAAAATCAATAGCATATCCTCAGGATAGGATAAAAAATAAAGATTTTGCTGGCTCCCCAGAATCCCGCAACGTGTCCTGCCCGTCACATCTCCCTCCCTCCTTCCTGACAAAAGTAACTGCTGACCACGTTTATGGCAGTTACCCTCTTTTCTTCAGAGTTTCATGGGTGAATTGTGCATCTCCACATAGTAAAGTGTTGCTTGATTATATGACACTTAAGTCTCTTATCATCTCTTTCACCTCCATAATTTGTGGAGGAGGCCCTGTGGTTGAACCCATGTTCCTCAGTCTAGATTTTGCTGATCGTGGTCCTCTGGTGAGTGTGATGTGTTCCTGTGTGCTTGGTTCCCTGCAAGTCTGTAGTTGCCCTGGAAGCTTGACCATATTCAGGTGTGATCTCTGGTGCGCCTCCTTCACGGGGGTGTGCTATGTGGGGCATCTCTTTTGGATGTTGGCAGGCAGTGAAGCACATGCCTGTGTGCACTCCGCCATGAGAAGGTGTGGAACGAGATGCTGTGGCTCAGTTCCTGAGGGCTGCCCGGTTTATGGGCTGGACTTCCAGGAAGAGGAGCCTGTCCTTCCCTACCATTTGGTTATCTCATGTTCAAGCTCATGTCTCAAATGAAGATGAGTACTTAATCCTTTCTCTTTATCAATTTTCAAAATAATGAATCATTTTCCTATCATCCTCCAAAGGTGACCAGTTGATTTTATTTTGGTATTATAAACTCATAGATTTAAACATACAGCGGGGCCTTGTCTTACGAGTTTAATTCGTTCTGAGACCGAGCTCGTTAAGGAACTCGTTAAGGAGCTCGTTAACTCAAATTACTCTATCAATTCAATGCAAAAAATCAGCGGAGAGACAGCTGATATCTCAAAAAACTCGTTAGTCGGGAAACTCGTTAGTCGGGACACTCGTAAGTCAAGTGAGTTTTAAGCAGGGGACTCCTTGTCTGCATGACAATCAGTGTTTAGTCTGTGAATTGGTTGTTTTAGAGATTAGCTGCAGGCTTCTTAGTTCCTCATTGATGTGTCCTTTCTGATAGCAAAGGGGAATGAAATTGATTTCAGGGAGTTCAGCTTTGCTGATTATAGCAGCAGCAGGTGCCTCCATACATGGATGGCGGGTGCAGGCATCAATTCTAGCCCAAACCAACCGCTGTATGACATGCAAGGTTTTTTCTGTGTTGCCCCAATCCTTTATTAATAGGCAATTTGAATTTAAATTCCTACCTTATCATTTTTCCTTTATTTTCTAGTTTTAAAGTATTTTCAAAAAGTAGCTTTTAAAAATCAAAGAATGAGCTTTTCTATTTTAAATTACCATTATAGAATTTTTTTCTATGCAAATTGAAGCTGATAGGTCCCTGGCACTACAAGGTTTGAAATGTGTAAGTCAGTTAAGTGCTTGACCTGATTTCATCTTTTGTAGGTAATGCAGGACCATCAAGATGGCAGCGATCCTGTTTCCAAGGCAACAAGCAGGTCTACACAGCATGAATTTACGTCTGCACCAAGAAGTACTTTATACAACTCCTGGAAAGCAGTGGTCTGGGCCCTAAGATGAGGTGCTCCTGAGTTGCATCTTCTGTTTTCCAGTAACATGTATGATTAGCCATATTCATAAACATCCTGAAAGTTAGAATTATTTTGAAAACACTGAAGATAATGGATGTTTGGGGGCAAATTGAGAGCTTGGATCATTTTCTTACCAACCTGAGATAGCAACATGATGACACAGCCAGAATAGTTATGGTGAGTCATGGAGAATAACCAGGAAACCCATCCGCCCAAAGGGGATGGTGACTTTGTTTCTGATAAAATAAATGTTAAAATAGAAGAGGAAGATGATGGAATTCCGAATCACAGTTTGGAAAGAGTGGACTTTAAGATTGAACAAGAGGACAGGAAAGCAGCTGGCAGTGGTGATGAACAGGCAGAGATCAGAGAAGCAAGCTACAGCTGTAAGCCCCCGGGGAAGTGTTTCCCTGCCGACCACGAGGACGACTACGGGGCCCTGTTCTCACAGTACAGCAGCACATTGTACGATGTTGCCATGGAAGCTGTGACGCAGAGCCTCCTGTCCAGCCGCAGCATGAACTCCAGGAAGAAGTCTCCGGCCTGGAAACATTTCTTCATCTCTCCTCGGGACAGCACGAAGGCAGTGTGTGTTTACTGCATGAAAGAGTTCAGCCGCGGCAAAAACGAGAAGGACCTGAGCACGAGCTGTCTCATGCGGCACGTGAGGAGGGCGCACCCCACAGCACTCATCCAGGAGGAAGGCAGTGTGTCTACCCTGGGATCCATCTCCTCCCCTGCACTGGTGTTCCCACCTCAGCCCACACCCCTTGGAGACCTGGGCACCGTACTGTCACCCATCAAACTTGTCCAGAAAATAGCCTCCAAGATCCCATCTTCTGAGCAAGTGACAGAAGAATGTGGATCTGTCGTATCTTCTGAAGAGGTCTCCTCTGATGTGTCCATCTCTGAGAAGTACAGGCAGGAAGAAGCCCTGGTGGAGCCACCCCAACCGCTCCCCACTCCTCAGCATGATGACTCTGCAGAGAGTGGGCCAGAGAAGAGCTTTCCACTTCCAAAGAGTACCTCTGGATCCCGAAGGTGGTCTGCAGTCTGGAAGCACTTCTACCTGTCACCTCTGGACAGCTCCAAGGCCGTGTGCATTCACTGCATGAGTGAGTTCAGCAGAGGGAAAAACGGGAAGGACCTGGGTACCAGCTGCCTCATCCGGCACATGTGGCGGGCACACCGCGCCATCGTACTGCAGGAGAAGAGCAGGGTACAGCTATTACGCCACGCTACTCTGCACCCACCACTTTGTTGCCTGCCCTACCAACGCAGGAGGGAAATCCAAGTTTGGTGTCCTCATCGCCAGGCAACGAGGTACAAGAGTCCCCCTCGGCGTCCTCCTCCCCTGACCAGCTTACTGAGCACCTACAGGCATGTCTGAAACCTGGAGATTCGCTGATGGAAGATGCATCAGTGTTGTCATCCTCTGATGATGTGGGCGAGGCCTCGTTGGTGTCCTCCCCTGAGAAGCAGCAGGGTGATGGGTCGAGCCCTCACATGGTTGAATCTGGTGTTATATTCCAACAGAATCAAAAGGTGATGAAGAGACTGAAGTCGGAGGTCTGGCATCACTTTTCCCTCGCCCCCATGGACAGTCTGAAGGCGGTATGCAGACACTGCAGCTGTGTCATCAGTCGAGGAAAGAAGGGTGACGTGGGCACCAGCTGTTTGATGAGACATCTCTACAGGCGCCACCCAGAAGTTGTTGGGAACCAAAAGGGCTTCCTGGGGGCTAGTTTGGCAAACCCTCCATACAACACCTTGGCATCCACAGAAACTTCCTCCAAACTAACTGACCTTCCAGCAGTGGTTACCAAAAGCCGTCCAGTTCTATTTCCCGTTCACAGTAAGAAGACCTCCAAGCTGTGGAATCACTTTTCTGTCTGCTCTGCAGACCCCACTAAAGTCGTGTGCTTGCACTGTGGCCGGACGATAAGCAGGGGCAAGAAGCCAACTAACCTGGGCACCAGCTGTCTTCTGAGGCATTTACAAAGGTTCCACGGCAGCGTGCTGAAGACCGATGTCCCCAAGACCATGCTGCCCTCTCCTCCAGGCGTCAGTGTGCCCCTGAGTGCAGAATTGTCAGGAGCTTCCTCCTTTGACAACACTGATGAGAAGTTTTATGATTCTCATCCAGTTGCCAAAAAGATAACAAGTCTCATAGCTGAAATGATTGCACTTGACCTTCAGCCATATTCTTTTGTTGATAATGTTGGCTTTAACAGGCTGCTCGAATACTTGAAACCTCAGTACTCTTTGCCCTCCCCTTCCTACTTTTCCAGGACAGCTATCCCCGGAATGTACGATAATGTGAAACAGATCATTATGTCACACCTTAAGGAAGCTGAGAGTGGTGTGGTCCACTTCACGTCTGGAATATGGATGAGTAACCAGACCCGGGAGTACCTGACACTCACTGCTCACTGGGTCACCTTCGAGTCGTCGGTCCGACCTCACTGTGAGGATCACCACTGCTCAGCACTGTTAGACGTGTCACAGATTGACTGCGACTATAGCGGCAACAGCATTCAGAAGCAGCTGGAATGTTGGTGGGAGGCCTGGGTGACATCCACTGGCCTTCAGGTTGGCATTACAGTGACTGACAACCCCAGCATAGGAAAGACGCTGAATGAAGGGGAGCACTCCAGCGTGCAGTGCTTCAGTCACACGGTGAACCTCATTGTCAACGAGGCCATTAAAAGCCAGAGAATGGTGCAGAATTTACTCAGCATTGCTCGGAAGCTATGTGAGCGGGTGCTTCGCTCACATGCAGCAAAAGAGAAACTGGCAGAGCTGCAGAAGGAGTATGAATTGCCACCCCACCACCTTATTCAGGACGTCCCATCCAAATGGAACACGTCGTTTCATATGCTCGAACGGCTCATTGAGCAGAAGAGAGCAATTAACGAGATGTCCATCGAGTGTAATTTCAGAGAACTGATCAGTTGCGACCAGTGGGAGGTCATGAAGTCTGTGTGTCATGCGCTGAAGCCCTTTGATGCTGCGAGTCGGGAGATGAGTAGCCACATGTCTACCCTCAGCCAGGTCATCCCCATGATCCACATTCTGAACAGAAAAATTGACATGCTGTTTGAGGAGACCATGGGCATCGACACCATGCTGAAGTCTCTGAAGGAAGCCATGGTGAGCCGACTGTCCGCCACCCTCCACGATCCCAGGTACATCTTTGCTACACTGTTGGACCCTCGTTACAAAGCCTCCCTGTTCTCCGAGGAGGAGGCGGAGCAGTACAAGCAGGATTTAATCAGGGAACTAGAAATGCTGAATTCTACCTCAGAGGACATAGCTGTCTCCAATGGGTGTGCTCCAGGCTCCCCATCGAGAGACTCCAGTGGGGACGAGAGCCTGTGGTCACTCATGGCCAAGATAAAAAAGAAAGGCCCAAGAGAAAAGATGAAGGTTCCTGAGGCCATGGTGCTTTCTTACCTGGAGGAGGAGGTGCTTGAACATAGCTGTGACCCACTTACCTACTGGAACCTAAAGAAGTCTGCCTGGCCAGGACTCTCAGCCTTGGCCGTCAGGTTTTTGGGTTGTCCCCCGAGTATTGTCCCTTCAGAAAGGCTGTTCAGCACACCCACTGAGAACGGTAGCTTTGGCCAGTCCAGGCTCATGATGGAACATTTTGAAAAACTTATCTTTTTGAAAGTGAATCTTCCATTAATATATTTTCAGTATTGAAATCACAATGGAGCCACCAGGCTAAAGGTGTTGTTGCTCATTAGGCACCAGCTGTTTGTCACAGGCTGTTGGTTGGCACCAGTTGGTGCCAAGGAGGACATCAGACCGGGCACTCTCAGGTCCACACTGAGTTTCTCTTGAAGTCTCACCATAATGTCTATATGTGCCTTACTCCTAGTCCTTCAAGCCAGGTACCGTGGTGTGTTTTTTACAAAGCCACTAGAAATAGCCTGTCTTGTCAATTATGAAATGCGGTGTTTAGGTTTAAATCCATAACTGTTATGTTTTTTTAAAAGCTGGGGGTTAGTTATTTGTTTTACTAGAAAGACAGAAGATGCAAACAGTTTTATTCCGTAGGCTTTTTATTCACTTATGTAAGAACAAATCAGGTACTGTATTTTAGTTAAAAATTGCTTTAATTGCAACAAAGCAGCCTTTGTGGCTGTCAAATAAAATCTGGAAATAGGTGTAGAAGCCATCCTGTCTGGTTTTTACCTGCATCTCTAATAATGTGAGGAGTGCAGAGAATATTGTGGAAGATACTGTTTGCTACAATAGAGATGTGGCATTTGAAGACAAAACTAAAATGTAACATGGAATGTCAGTTACATGGTGGTTGTAAGGAGAACTTCCCCATGTTCTGGTTTTGTGTTGAGGTTTCACATGGTCAGTTACATCGGTGACATCCTGACTCTTTATAACGTGCTCCTTGCTGCCTGTTGTCCAATACGTTTACAGCAGCTCTGGTGACTGAACCTCTGAGCCTCTGACGTAGTGTCTCTACTTTGAAACTATAGACTTCAAAATAGTGTTTCTATTTTGAAATGTGTGTAGTGCCCCCCAATTTGATCAAATCACGTGTAAAATTCTTTTTAGAGGAGGTGATATAACAGGGAAGAAGACTTATATTACAGTTGTAAGGGTAGCCTTCGGTGTTTTTTGACAATACAGAAGACTCAGCCATCACGGGTATTTTAGAATCCCAGGGACATCAGAATGAAATGCCAGTTGTCAGATTCTTTTAACAATATGTCCTCAGAGTTTTTGCTTCAACATGTAGAAAAGGATTCCTTTTCTTATTTTATACCAATTAAATATGCTGGGTGAAACAAGTCACTCATTGCCTGTGCCCTTTTAGAAAAGTTGTTTCCTCAAAATACTGTACTTGTTATTAATCTCACTTTGCATTGACTATGTTTTGGTATATTTATAAATAGGGAACTCAGTTTCTGAAATTAAACTTTTTATTTGCAATTTTCTACTGTTGGAGAAAGATGGCTTTTTCTTCTTAAGATGATAAAGTAGTCATATCCTTTGGGTGCCAATGTACATGGCAACCTCATTCATGCCGCCCTTGAATTACCACCTTAGTTCCAGATAGGACATAGGAGAGGTGATGAAGTGGTCCTTACAACAGCTTTTCTGAGATGATGCTGACTTGTGTTCAGAATGATTGCTGTGCCATGCATACTGCCCAAACAGAAGAGCCTGTGGACAGCCTCGTAGTTGCCTTGGCCATGTAGCCTCTCCTGAGATGCTGTGTGCAAATTCCCGAGTCCAGCCTCTGTTCCAGAGCCCCAGGAGCACCAATTGGGGCCACATTGTGAATCATGCTCATGCGGTTTTCCCATGACTTACATGAGAATCCCTATAAATGTGTGCTCAAGGCGATACTATGTGTAAAGACTTCACCAGTTTGAGATCCAGGCTGTCATCAGTCTTCCCTGTGCTGGGTCTAACCAGATTGAGGAAATGAGTCCAAAAGGCCAGAGTAGATTTCCTGGAGATCCAGTGTTGGGCTCATGGCTTTCCTGAAGGGAGGAGAGTCTACCAGCTGGGGCTGGTAGTAGCCCTGCCTTACAAGGTGGAGGTCATGGGTGGCTCCTGGCTGGGGGCCCTAGGCTCTTACTTGAGTGCTCAGCTGAATTTGACATGGGAAATGTTTCCTTGAAGGGTCTGTACATGTGGTGCCAGACTAATGGTCTTAGTTGTTCAGGTCTGTAAACTGCTCTTCTGCCTCCAGTTCACCAGTCATGAGCTAGGGCTCCCCGACCCTCAGGAGCCTATGGACCATATTGAGGCTCTATGCATGCTGAGCACCATTTGTTTTGGTTGCCAAGCTCATGTCAGGGATATGCATTGATGTACTTGCCTTTTGTACTCATGCTCCAATGGTTCAACTTGGGTTTCCACTATAGGGGAGGGTTCATCATGTATGGACAGCTCTTAATGGTTGTCACAGAGACAGGCCCACAGAGCCGGATGTTTACTGTTGGGTCCATTACAGGACAAGCTTGCTCACTTCAGTGGGCAGAAAACATGGTCCAAGGGATGGACCTTGAGTGATGGGCATGCAGCGGTTCTTCGTGCGTTCGTTCATGTTGACTATAGAAATAGGTCTTGTGAGCGCTGCGGAAACAGTCAAACCCTGTGTTCTTGTGCTGCTGACAATGCTGCAGGAGATAGGCCCAATGCTAACAGCTGTCTGGTGCTGCTCATAGCTGGTCCTGATACCGATGTTTCCCAATAGAGGAATGCAACTGGATGCAACTGGAAATGCGGCTGCTGTTGGCTATCCCGCTATAGCTCATTCAGACCGGAGTACCAAGCTGTTCATTTCCCTGCTGTAGGTGATATCTGGGGCAGGAGGCTCTTCTCTGGCCACTCCTAATAAAAAGCTCTTAGTGTAAGTCTCGGGAATTGCCTCGTTTCAGTGAATGGATGCTGTTATATGTTAATAAAATGTTGGACTTAGTTAAAACTTCCTTCTACTTCTGACTGTGAGGCAGCAGCTGGTATCAGACCAAGAACTTCTGAGAACAATCTTTTTGAAGATACCAAGGAGCACCTCAAGGATTTGAGGAAGCGCAATTCTAGTGAGGAGATACTTGCACGAAGGCGAGTCTTCTGTCCACAATTGTAGAGCTGTCAGTGGTGACACTGGGCTGGGGAGACCCACGGTGACATCAAGCAGGACTGCAAAAGCCAAGGTCTTGAAGAAGAGGGAGCTTCAGGAGGGGCTGTGTCCTTGCAGCCTCCCAGGGACAGGTGCTGGCCTGTGAGGTTCTCATGTTCAGGGAGAGAGGCTGAGAAGTGGGCACCCATGCAGGGAGACAACTGGACTGCAGTGCCTGTCAGCAAGAGGACCCCAGGTTTCCAGGGGAGACCCCTGGAGGCAAAACGGGATAGACCAGTCATCACAAAGCCTGAAACAGCTGCATGACCTTGACCTTGAGCACATCACAGTGGCCTGCCCTATTCCGCATTTCTTCCCAAAGGAAAAGACCCAGAGCTTCTATTATTTTACCTACGTACAGTTTGACTCTTAGTAAGAAATTATCAACACTAAAAATAGGATCAAAGACTGTGAAAGTAAGAGTATGGACAACAGAAACAGACACACAGTTGATCCAAATTCCAGTTTGCAGACATTGACACTAACTGATTAATACATTGAAGAAATTTGATAAGGTGGAGAATGTCCTTCCACTTCTGAGAATATTAATCTATAAACATTCTAAAACTGAAAAATAAGATGACAAATTAAGAATTAAAAAGATGCATCTAATACAAGTTAGTTGGGAAGACTGCTGGAATGGAAGCCAGGACAGGAGAAAAGCTCTGACTGAAGTGCAGCGAAAGGACGTGGCACAGGACAGTGGGAGGTGACAGGTTCCGGGAGTCCTGGAGGAAGAAAACACAGGCAGTACCTGAAGGAGACAGTGAGTGTACGAGGCTTTCCCAAACTGACAGCGGACAAATCCATGGATCTCAGAATGTCAGGGTAAATTAAAAATGACACACAAAAACCTACACCTAGGCACATCACAATAAAGTACTAAAAACCAAAGACAGGAAATCTGAAAAGCAGAGAAAAATAGAGACACTTCAGAGGAACAACTCAACTGGCAGCATACTTTTTTTTTTCTTTAACAGAAACAATGAAAGTTAGCCCTGGCCAGTGTGGCTCAGAGGTAGAGTGTTGGCCCATACACCAAAGGGTCATGGGTTCAGTTCCCAACTAAGAACACGTATATGGGTTGCAGGTTCTTTCCCTGGCCCAGTTAGGGTGTGTGCAGGAGGCAACCAATTGATGTGTCTCACATCATCAGTGTTTCTCTCCCTGAATCTCCCTTCACTCTCTCTTAAAAAAAAAGGAAAAAATATCCTAGAGTGAGAATTAACCAAAAGAAGAAGTAAAAAATAATGAAACTTAAAACAATGTTATGGCATCTGTAATGCCAACCCAGACTCACATGCCCAGCACAGATACTTCAAAAGTGATGGTGAAATGAAGTTTCAGACAAAACAAAACAGAAAGGATATGTCACCAGTAGACCTTCCCTGCAATATCTCCTGAAGGGTATTTTACAGGCAGAAGAGGAACCATTCCAGATGGACATGTGATGTTGCCAGAGGAATGAGGGACATTTTTAGGAAGGGTAGAAATGGGGAATCAAAATGAGTACTGGCTGTTTAAAACAGTGGTATCATTTAGGGTTTAAAGTAAAGGCAGACTGAGATACATAGACAACAGCAGGACAGGACGGGAAGCAAAAGCCGACTGGGCCCTTGTGCTGTAACTATTTGGGAGCTCTGTTGAATATTAAAGGCTCATAGCTTCCAGGGGAAGACTTGGAGGGTGAATGCAGTTAGTTTTGGTCAATTTGAGCTCTTAGCAGAGTAGCAGCTACCAATCCACCATACCCAGCCAGGCAGCTGTGTATGTGTTCCTGGAGTAGCTCCCACACGGCATGTGAGGAGCAGGGGTGGGCAATAATGACCGTGCCCTCCAAATGCCAGGGATGTGTGCAAACTACTGCTTCTGATTATGGAGGTGCAGACAAGGAGATGGGCAACCATGTCCTGCCCCTCCCCCTCCACTGAAGTGCTTTCCAGGGGACTTAGGATGTTGCACTATTACCCACACTTCTACCGCCCACCTCTACTTATATCTTTTCTCCTTTCAGGAGCCAGGTATTCCAAACTAATTGCATATATGGGGGAAAATAGAAAATGATGAGTATGCCCAAGGAAAGACACAGAAAAGACATAAGATATTAAGTTTATGCTTCAGACTGATCCTCCACATAGAGATGGCCTATAATAACAATAAAAAATACTAACAAAAAGCAAACTGGGGAAGGGGAAGAATCTGATTTTCAGAGTTATCACATTATTAAATTCAAATGTCCATTTTCAATAAATATTCCCAATGCATACAAAGAAACAGGA
This sequence comes from Myotis lucifugus, assembly GCF_000147115.1. Lineage (NCBI taxonomy): Eukaryota > Metazoa > Chordata > Mammalia > Chiroptera > Vespertilionidae > Myotis > Myotis lucifugus. Next base: position 30,774 of record NW_005872525.1, read on the forward strand.
AAATATGGCCCATTCACAGAAAAAATAAATCAACAGGAACTGTTCTTAAAAAGACCTGATGGCAGATCTATTAGACAAAGACTTTAAAACAACTATCTTAAAGATGCTCAAAGAACAAAAGGAAGATATGAAAAAAAAATTTTTAATGATGTTTAAATGAAATGAAAATGTCAATAATAACAGAAAACCTAAAAAACAAAAAAATTTGGACCTGAAAAGAATAACTGAAATGGAAAATCCACTGGACTGTAGTGCAGTGATGGCGAACCTATGACACGCGTGTCAGAGGAGACACACGAACTCATTTCTTTGGTTGACTTTTCTTTGTTAAATGGCATTTAAATATATAAAATAAATATCAAAAATATAAGTCTTTGTTTTGCTGTGGTTGCAAATATCAAAAAATTTCTATATGTGACACGGGCACCAGAGTTAAGTTAGGGTTTTTCAAAATGCTGACACGCCGAGCTCAAAAGGTTCGCCGTCACTGCTCTAGTGACTAGAGGGATTAAAAGGCAGAATCAAGTTGAAACAAGAAATTATCAGCAAACTTGAAGATAGGACAGTTAAAATTATTGCATCTAAGAAACAGAAAAAAGATGAAAGGAAAGTAAATAGAGCCTAAGGGACCTGTTGGCACAAGAAGAAGCAAACCAACATATGCATTGTGGGAGTGCCAGAGAAGAAGGGAGAAAGAAAGGGGCAGAGAGAATATATGAACAGATAATAAAACTTCCCAAACTTGATGAAATACATTAATAAAAATATCCTAGCCCTAGCCGGTTTAGCTCAGTGGATAGTGCGTCAGCCTGGGGACTGAAGGGTCCCAGGTTTGATTCCCGTCAAGGGCACATGCTTGGGTTAAGGGCTTGATCCCCAGTAGGGGGCGTGCGGGGGGCGTGCAGCAGGCAGCCAATCAATGATTCTCTCTCATCAATGATGTTTCTATCTCTCCCTTCCTCTCTGAAATAAAAAATATATTAAAAATATATATCTCTTGCCGAAACCGGTTTGGCTCAGTGGATAGAGCGTCGGCCTGCGGACTGAAAGGTCCCAGGTTCGATTCCGGTCAAGGGCATGTACGTGGGTTGCGGGCACATCCCCAGTGGGAGATGTGCAGGAGGCAGCTGATCGATGTTTCTCTTCCATCGATGTTTCTAACTATCTATCTATCTCCCTTCCTCTCTGTAAAAAATCAATAAAATATATTAAAAAAATAAATAAATAAAAAATAAAAAAATAAAAATATATATCTCTCATAAGATCAGTGAGCATCAAGTAAGATCATCTCAAAAAGAACCACACTGAGAGAGAAACCAAGATGGCGGCATAGGTAAACACCGGAGATTGCTGCCTCGCACAACCACTTCAAAAATACAACTAAAAGGCCCTAACCAGTTTGGCTCAGTGGATAGAGCATCAGCCTGCGGACTGAAGGGTCCCGGGTTCGATTCTGGTCAAGGGCATGTACCTTGGTTGCTGGCACATCCCCAATAGGGGGTGTGCAGGAGGCAGCTGATCGATGTTTCTAACTCTCTATCCTTCTCCCTTCCTCTCTGTAAAAAATCAATAAAATATATTTTAAAAAATACAACTAAAAGATGGAACGGACATCATCCAGAACCACAGGAAGGCTAGCTGAGTGGAAATTCTACAACTAGAAGGAAAGAAAAAAGCATACCGAGACTCAGAGGAGGTGCGGTGCGGAAGTAAAATACAGAGGTACAGAGGCGCATGCGGAGAGGGCTGGCGGCTGAGGACACGGTTGTCTTTTTCAATCGGGAGGGAGTCTCAAGCTCTGAGCTCCAGTTCTGGGCGAGTCTCTGGGGACCCAGATTCATACGGGAGAAACTGGACTGTCCGGCATCGGTCGGAACTCGAGGGCAGCTTTTTCTCGGGGGTGCTTGCAGCGATTGCCGGGACACTAAGAAGCAGGGCCTCTGAGGGTAGGACTGAGAGCAGCCATAACTGCTTGCTCCGCCCTGTTGATCCCCTGGGACCCCCGCCCCCCCCCCAAGCCATGCACGGAGGCTTTTGCATATGAAAGGCCTGGCCCTTTGCAATCTGATAATTACCTAACAAACTGCAGCTGCCCCAGGTTCCAGGGCAACTTGCATTGCGTCACAGCTGGCTCCTGCTGGATAGCCTCAGGCAGAGGCTAGATTAGCACCTCCTTAGAGATCCAGGAGCCAGTGTGCCCGTGGTCAGAGTGGGACCATCCAGATTGCAGCTCCTTGGATCCATAAAGGACACACTCAGGGGGCAGACTCAGTGAGCACCAAAGCCCCATTGAAGCAAGTCTTGCCCCAGAGGGGTGTCTCCAGCACAGAAGTTCTCCCACTGCAGACACAGCTGATTCTCACAGCCAATTGGCCTGGAGGTCAATCCCTCCCAGTGTTACCTACAACAATCAAGGCTTAACTACAACAAGACTGTGCACAAAGCCCACAAGGGGGTGCACCAAGAGTGTCTACCTCAGGTAATTGGGGAGGCTGAGCCACTGGGCCCTATAGGACACCTAGCACAGAAAGCCACTCTATCGACACAGCGAAGCATAAAAAAAATGCGGAGACAAAGAAACAGGACACAAATGACAGAAATGGAGGAAAGCAAACTACTGAATATAGAGTTCAAAACCACACTTTTAAGGTTTTTCAAGAATTTTCTAGAAATCGCCGATAAACTCAATGAGACCCTCAAGAAATCTAGTGACACCCTCGAGGTTGTGATAAAGGACCAACTAGAAATTAAGCATACACTGACTGAAATAAAGGATATTATGCAGAGTTCCAACAGCAGACTAGAGGATCGCAAGAATCAAGTCAAAGATTTGAAATACGAAGAAGCAAAAAACACCCAACCGGAAAAGCAAAATGAAAAAAGAATCCAAAAATACGAAGATAGCGTAAAGAGCCTCTGGGACAGCTTCAAGCGTACCAACATCCGAATTATAGGGGTGCCAGAAGAAGAGAGCGAGCAAAATATTGAAAACCTATTTGAAGAAACAATGACAGAAAACTTCCCCTACCTGGTGAAAGAAATAGACTTACAAGTCCAAGAAGCGCAGAGAACCCCAAACAAAGGGAATCCAAAGAGGACCACACCAAGACACATCATAATTAAAATGCCAAGAGCAAAAGACAAAGAGAGAATCTTAAAAGCAGCAAGAGAAAGACAGTCAGTTACCTACAAGGGAGTACCCATACGACTGTCAGCTGATTTCTCAACAGAAACTTTGCAGGCCAGAAGGGAGTGGCAAGAAATATTCAAAGTGATGAATACCAAGAACCTACAACCAAGATTACTTTATCCAGCAAAGCTATCATTCAGAATTGAAGGTCAGATAAAGAGCTTCACAGATAAGAAAAAGCTAAAGGAGTTCATCACCACTAAACCAGTATTATATGAAATGCTGAAAGGTATCCTTTAAGAAAAGGAAGAAGAAGAAAAAGGTAAAGATACAAACTATGAACAACAAATACACATCTATCAACAAGTAAATCTAAAAATCAAGTGAATAAATAATCTGATGAACAGAATAAACTGGTGATTATAATAGAATCAGGGGCATAGAAAGGGAGTGGACTGACTATTCTTGGGGGGGAAAGGGGTGTGGGGGATGCGGGAAGAGACTGAACAAAAATCATGCACCTATGGATGAGGACAGTGAGGGGGGGTGAGGGCGGAGGGGGGGGGAAACGGGTGGAGGGGAGCTATGGGGGGAAAAAGAGGAACAACTGTAATAATCTGAACAATAAAGATTTAATTTAATAAAAAAGAACTACACTGATACACATTATATAATCAAATTATCAAAAGACAGAATCTGGAAAGCATCAAAAGAGTGACTAGTTACATATAAAGAATCATGAGATCAAATGATTTCTTGTCACAAACCTTGGAGACAGTAGGCAAATACTTTGAAAGAGGTAAAAGAAAGAAATGTCAACCAAGAATCTTATATCTAGCAAAAGTGTGTTTCAAAAGTGAGGGATGTGTCCTAACTGGTTTGGCTCAGTGGATAGAGCAGGGGTCCTCAAACTTTTTAAAAGGGGGGCCAGTTCACTGTCCCTCAGACCGTTGGAGGGCCGGACTATAGTTTTAAAAAAAACTAGTCGGCTGCTAAGCAACAGGCAGCGGCAGCAAAAACACCCGGCGGGCCGCATGTGGCCCGCAGGCCGTAGTTTGAGGACCCCTGGGATAGAGCATCAGCCTGCGGACTGAAGGGTCCTGGGTTTGATTCCAGTCAAGGGCACAAACCTGGGTTTTGGGCTTGATCCCCAGTGGGGGGTGGGGGGGCGTGCAGGAGGTAGCCAATCAATGATTCTCATCATTGATGTTTCCATCTCTCCCATTCCCTTCCTCTCTGAAATCAATAAAAATATATTTTGTTTTTAAAAGTGAGGGACAAATTAAGACAAAAAGGTGAGCAAAAGCTATGGGAGTTTGTGATCACTAGACCTGCCCTACCAGAAATGCTCAGGGGAGTCCTGCAGCGTGAAATGAAAGGACACAAGGCCTGTGAAGAAATAAAGGCTTCAGAAAACGTAGACAGGCAATTATAAAAGCAAGTCTTATTGTAGCAACGTTTTTCTCACTTCAGGTTTTGTTTTCTGCATGACTTAAGAGACTGATACATGAAAAACACACACACACCAAATGACTTCTGGTTTTGGGTTCCTCATGTAAGAGACCTGCAAGTCACCACTCCATCCTAACAAGTAAAAAGCAGAACAAACTGAAACGATGCTGCTCTTCTGGGCTCTGTAAGACAAGGGAGGACACAGGGTAAACCCCTGCTCCCAAGACCGGAGAGACAGACATGTGAACACAAGTCATCATGGCTTCCTGGAGCAGAGACTCGTGAGCTGAAACTGCCTGGGGAACCTACGCCTGGGGTTTCCTGAACCATAAGTAATGAATCTCTGTAGACTCAGCATAAACTCGGCAGAGTTAAAAACTCCAGGGAGCCCTAGCCAGTTTAGCTAAGCAGTTAGAGCATCAGCCTGAAAACTGAAGGGTTGCAGGTTCGATTCCTGTCAAGGGCAGTACCTTGATTGCAGGCTCAATCCCTAGCCCCGGTTGGGGCGTGTGCAGGAGGCAACCAATCATTATGTTTCTCTCACATCCATGTTTCTCTCTATATCTCCCCCCTCCCTTCCACTTTCTCTAAAAAAAAGAAAAAGAAAAAAATACCCTCGGGTGAGGATTAACAACAAAACAAAGAATCCAGTTATAGGGGACCCCCACCCTATGGCAAGATCCTCCAGGAGCATGAGGTTCCCACAGCAAATAGCAGAGATAGGTCTCGTGTTTCCAGCAGGAGGAGGGGAAGGAGCCATTAAAAGGCGCCAGAGCACCCTGATCTTTTTGTTTGTTTGTTTTAAATTCTTTATTAGTTAAGGTATTACAAATGTGTCCTCATCCCCCCCATTAAACCCCCATCCTCCCCCCCCCCCACTCATGCTCTTATCCCACTGTTGTCCGTGTCCATTGGTTTGGCTTATATGCATTCATACAAGTCCTTTGGTTGATCTCTTCCCCTTGCCCCCTCCCTCCCCTACTTTCCCTCTGGGGATTAATAGTCTGATCGCTGTTTCTCTGTCTTTGGATCTGTCCCTGTTCATCAGTCTATGTTGTTCTCTATATTCCACAAATGAGTGAAATCATGAGGTATTTATCTTTCTCTGACTGGCTTATAGCACCCTGATCCTAACAGGGCCGGCCCTAGGGAGACACTACCACACAGGGCACAGCTGACTGGGGAAGGGAGAGAGCAACTCCACTCCCTCCAGCATCTGTCCCAGCCAGGGGGAGAAGAAAACTGAAGAAGGCACAGACTTACTAAAGATTGAGCTTAATCTCAGGACCACACCACACTCCGTCCCCCCTCCTCGCCACACCTAAGACCTATTTACAGCAGCTCCTCCCATCTGGTGCATCTTGCCTGGCTTTTCAAGAAAAAAAAAAAAACAGGCACCACAAGGCAACACACAGATTGGAGAGACAGGAGCCAACACTGACACCATCAGATGCTGTGAGGATGCGGAGCAGCGGGAGCGCTCACTCGCTGCTGGTGGGACTGCAACGGGCTGTGGCCACTCTGGGAGACACTTTGCCAATTTCTCACAAAACTAAAGGCATTCTCACCTGACAATCAGCAACCATGCTCCTCGGTATTTATCCAAAGGAACGGCACACTTAGGCGCACACACACACCTGCACACGGCCCCGCGGGAAAGATCACATTAGCCCTGCTCCTCACACTGTGCAAAAACAAAACCCAACACAAGTGAGAGGTCTGCACGTGAGGAAGACGCTACAGAAGCGCCGAGAGAAAACGAGGCTGGACCCCTGGGGGGGGGGACCCTCCCAACTGCGCTGTGGGAAAGAGGACTCAAACATGAACACCTCGAGTTGAGGACATCTGCAGCGT
>NW_005872525.1:37309-38282 GCF_000147115.1 Myotis lucifugus
AGTCAGTTATCGAGGGTGTGAGAAGGCGCCAAGTTCATGGAAGCAAGACTCCTGAGGATGGAGGGAGGGGAATGAGTGGGCTCGGGGGTGCAGAGGAGGGGGTGTCCGGCTGGGGGAGGGTGGGGAGGAGAGCCACGGAGGGCTCCGGGCAAGAGGGGCGCGGGATCTCACTTTACAAAACTAGGCCAATAATTGTTGTGTCAACGACTTCTAATCACACTGAGACTTGCAATGTGAACATTCACCCCATTTCATGCAACAGAAGCTTAGTCCAAACCAGGGCGGGAAAAAGGGGTCTCTGAGCCACAGTCTGGAGCACAGACATGCGCACTAGGGCCGGTTCATCACACGCCCAGACTCCCTACAGGCACCACCGGGGCTGGAGGCCCGCGGCCCGCCGCCACCGCCGCCGCCGCCGCCGCCGGGCTCTACCCGGGGCGCTCAGGAGCCGCCGCACGCAGGGCCTCGCTGGTGCCGCCACCACCGCGTGGGCTCCTTCAGTCCCAGCCCCAGCGGACGAGGCGCGCACGGAGCACCTGCTCCCGAGAGGGACAGGCTCCGTGCCCCCAGCACGTGGCCGCCACCGCCTCGGAGCTCGGGGGCAGGGAGCACGACACGGGGCACGTTTCCGGGCGAGTCGGCCACGGGGCATTGCGGCACCTGGCGGAGGGCACGCGGGGCAGGTCTCCGCGGGTGGGCTTCGCGTCCCCAAGGCCGCCGGCTGGGTGCGGGCCCGCAGCCAGACACGCAAAAGGTCCGCGGCGGACGCACCTGCACGCACCTGCAGGGCGAGCCTGGAGTGCAACTGCCCCGCGAGATATAGCGACTCTGCCGCTGAGGGGCCGGAGCCGAGAGAGAGCGTCTGAGTGGGGATCCCGTGTCCCTTATCTTACCCGACTGACGTTTCTCGACCGTACACATGTATGGGGTTGAGCGCTGGAGAAGCAGCTAGGATTTCGTATGCTGCTCTGAG
>NW_005872525.1:38732-57745 GCF_000147115.1 Myotis lucifugus
GTTCCTGTGGTTCCGCGAGGCCCCGGGGACCCTCCCCCAACTTTTCCCCCCGGCGGGGGGAGAGGGCGGAGTGAAACGCCCTTCCTCAACCGGGGAACTTCGCCCCCGGGACGGCCTTTGGGGGCCTGGTCGGGGTCCGCGGGACAGGCCGCCCCCCCCCCCCCGGTACGACATAGGGCGGGGGACCTGGCGGCCGGCTCCCCGGGCCTGGGCCCCCCCCTCCGCCCCGCCCGGCCCGGGCCCCGTTCTGACAGCGGGCGGCCTCCGGGCCGGCCGGCTCGATGCGGGCCGGGCAGCGGGCGGGTGTGGACGCAGCCCCTGGGGCGGTCCGAGTAGACACGAGCGCCCTCTTGGAGCCGTCGGCAGCTTCCCTGGGACGCGCTCTCTGCTGGTAAAGAGGGAAGGTCCGTGTCCTGAAGTAACTGATCGGGTTAGATGCACCTTCGCCCAGCGCTGGCTCCGGTGGAGCATCAGCCTAAGAACCGGGAGGGCAGGGCGCGTGCACAGGTTGCGGCTGGGCCCCCAGTAGGGGGCGTGCAGGAGGCAGCTGGTCCATGATGCTCTCTCATCACTCATGTTTCTCTCCCTCTCCCTTCCTCTCTGAAATCAATTAAAAAACATTTAAAAAAATAAAAAAGGACATTTAAAATTTTCCACTTTAGACTTTAATGAGGCTAGTTTGCTAAATAAAGCAAGGACATCCTGGTGACTTTTACTATAGAAATTCTAACTTTTGGTGTTTTCTCAATAACAGTGATAAAATTAGGGCACTAGGAAGGACTTAGTAGGCCTTTCTTTTTTAAGTGCCATGAATGAGCCAGATTTCAATGACGAATTGATTTTGGTTACTGAACAAAGTTGTCTTGAGAGGAATCCACTTAGGAGTTTGGCTGCAAACTCCAAGGGTTCCCACTGGGATGTCCATGAGGAATGTGCCAGCGGTAATCCTTAGATTATGTCTGCTTGTCATGATTCACATTTTCTCAGGAAGAGCTCTAGGACAAGTTAGAGATACTCTATGGAGCTTCACAAAGTTTCAAACGCCACAGTGCATCTCCTCTATTGGAAGAAAGCTCAGACTTGTAGTCCACTTGACAGGTGATTATTTGACACACACACCACACCCCCACCACCACTTGTTCCAGTTAAATCCTGATGTTGGACGTGAACACATGAGGTGGTTCGTAAACAACTCAAGCTGTGCAAAGAGTATTCTTAACACCAACCCCCTATGCAGTTGAAAATCCATGTATGGAATTTGATTCCCCAAAAACTTAGTTGGCCGTTGGTATTCACACACACACACACACACACACACACACTGCCCTGTAGATCAACACAACTACAGATTAGAAACAGTAACACGGGTATTAATTGAAAAAATCCACTTGTAAGTGGACCCAGGCAATTCAAACTTGTGTTGTTCAGAGTCACCTTAAGTCTGCTTAAGATGGATAATTAAGGTACATGTTTTAAAGCCCTTGATGAATATTCTTTTGTTTGTGGTTATATTGCCTCTTTAATATACAATTAGGTTTCTTTGGTTTGAATTTGGAATTTTTAAAAAATATTTATTGATTTCAAAGAGGAAGGTACAGGGAGAGAGAGAGAGAAACATCAATGAGAGAGAATCACTGATTGGCTGCCTCCTGCATGCCCCCCACTGGAAACCGAGCCTGCAACCTGGGCATGTGTCCTTGACTGGAATCGAACCCAGGACCCTTTAGTTTGCAGGCCAACACTCTATCCACTGAGCCAAACTGGCTAGGGCTGGAATTTTTTGATTTTTATTTATTTATTTATTCATTTATTTAATATATTTTATTGATTTTTTTACAGAGAGGAAGGGAGAGGGATAGAGAGTTATAAACATCGATGAGAGAGAAACATCAATCAGCTGCCTCCTGCACACCTCCCACTGGGGATGTGCCCGAAACCAAGGTACATGCTTTTGACTGGAATTGAACCTGGGACCTTTCAGTCCGCAGGCCGACGCTCTATCCACTGAGCCATACCAGTTATGGCTAAATTTTATTTTTATGTACAAAATAATTACATGGCTCTCGCAAATAAAAATTATACGAGATATGATCAGAAATCTCAGGTACATCCTGATCTCCCACACTTACAGACAGCCATTTCTGTTTCTGCTTTATCCTGCATAAATAGGCATGTGTGCACCTATAGCTGCCCTTGCTTTCCCTCCTGTCTTTCATAACAGGTTGCAAGTACTGTTTACACTTGTGTGTCTTGCTGATTTATTCAACATGTCTGTGAAGGTGTCAGTCCATAGTGATTGTGTTTGAGTGGTTTTCAGACCTTTGGCTGTGTAATGCCATGGGGACTAATCTTGGGCAGATGTTGTTTTGTACTTGGTGAGGGCCGTGGTCAGGGTCTGTTTCTAGCACTGGGATTGCTGGGTCCATGGGAAAATGCAAGGTCCTCTGCATGGGTGTGGTCCCAGTGTGTACCCCACCAGGACTCTGCACAGCCTCATGACAGAGGTTGCCAAGCTTTTGGGTCTTTGCCCATCTGATCCAGTGAGACCCGGTATCTTGGTATAGTTTTTATTTAGTGTGCTTCGATTTGAATGAAAAATGGAAAAATAGGCTTTTCTAAATTGAATATATTTAGTTGGAAAAGCATTTAAGTCCATTAAATGAAAGGTGCTCCTTACGTTGGTGAGTCACCAAGTCTGATCAAGCACTGCCAGGTTGAGAATGGGAAACCCCACCCAGGGGAATTCTCACTTTCATGCTCACTCTGCATCGGTTTTCAAAATAATGAATCATTTTCCTATCATCCTCCAAAGGTGACCAGTTGACTTTATTTTGGTATTATAAACTCATAGATTTAAACATACTGAGTGAGTTTTAAGCAGGGACCTCCTTGTCTGCATGACAGTCAGTGTTTAGTCTGTGAATTGGTTGTTTCAGAGATTAGCTGCAGGCTTCTTAGTTCCTCATTGATGTGTCCTTTCTGATAGCAAAGGGGAATGAAATTGATTTCAGGGAGTTCAACTTTGCTGATTATAGCAGCAGCAGGCGCCGCCAATAAATGGATGGCGGGTGCAGGCATCAATTCTAGCCCAAACCAACCTCTGTATGACATGCAAGGTTTTTTCTGTGTTGCCCCAATCCTTTATTAATAGGCTATTTGAATTTAAATTCCTATCTTTATTTTTTAATTCATTTTCCAGTTTGGGGGTATTTTCATTGTGTAAGTGGATTGTAAAAAAGTCAAAGAACGAGCTTTTCTATTTTAATTTACCATTATAGAATTTTTTTTCTATGCAAATTGAAGCTGATAGATCCCTGGCACTACAAGGTTTGAAATGTGTAAATCAGTTAAGTGCTTGACCTGATTTCATCTTTTGTAGGTAATGCAGGACCATCAAGATGGCGGCGATCCTGTTTCCAAGGCAACAAGCAGGTCTACACAGCCTGAATTTACGTCTGCACCAAGAAGTACTTTATACAACTCCTGGAAAGCAGTGGTCTGAGCCCTGAGATGATGTGCTCCTGAGTTGCATCTTCTGCTCTCCAGTAACATGTATGATTAGCCATATTCATAAACATCCTGAAAGTTAGAATTATTTTGAAAACACTGAAGATAATGGATGTTTGGGGGCAAATTGAGAGCTTGGATCATTTTCTTACCAACCTGAGATAGCAACATGATGACACAGCCAGAATAGTTATGGTGAGTCATGGAGAATAACCAGGAAACCTATTCCCGCAAAGGGGATGGTGACTTTGTTTCTGATAAAATAAACTTTAAAATAGAAGAAGAAGATGATGGAATTCCGAATCACAGCTTGGAAAGAGTGGACTTTAAGATTGAACAAGAGGACAGGAAAGCAGCTGGCAGTGGTGATGAACAGGCAGAGATCAGAGAAGCGAGCTACAGCTGTAAGCCCCCGGGGAAGTGTTTCCCTGCCGACCATGAGGACAACTACGGGGCCCTGTTCTCACAGTACAGCAGCACGTTGTACGATGTTGCCATGGAAGCTGTGACGCAGAGCCTCCTGTCCAGCCGCAGCATGAACTCCAGGAAGAAGTCTCCGGCCTGGAAACATTTCTTCATCTCTCCTCAGGATACAACAAAAGCAGTGTGTGTTTACTGCATGAAAGAGTTCAGCCGCGGCAAAAACGAGAAGGACCTGAGCACGAGCTGTCTCATGCGGCACGTGAGGAGGGCGCACCCCACAGCACTCATCCAGGAGGAAGGCAGTGTGTCTACCCTGGGATCCATCTCCTCCCCTGCACTGGTGTTCCCACCTCAGCCCACACCCCTTGGAGACCTGGGCACCGTACTGTCACCCATCAAACTTGTCCAGAAAATAGCCTCCAAGATCCCATCTTCTGAGCAAGTGACAGAAGAATGTGGATCTGTCGTATCTTCTGAAGAGGTCTCTGATGTGTCCGTCTCTGAGAAGTACAGGCAGGAAGAAGCCCTGGTGGAGCCACCCCAACCGCTCCCCACTCCTCAGCATGATGACTCTGCAGAGAGTGGGCCAGAGAAGAGCTTTCCACTTCCAAAGAGTACCTCTGGATCCCGAAGGTGGTCTGCAGTCTGGAAGCACTTCTACCTGTCACCTCTGGACAGCTCCAAGGCCGTGTGCATTCATTGCATGAGTGAGTTCAGCAGAGGGAAAAACGGGAAGGACCTGGGTACCAGCTGCCTCATCCGGCACATGTGGCGGGCACACCGCGCCATCGTACTACAGGAGAAGAGTGAGGGTACAGCTATTACGCCACGCTACTCTGCACCCACCACTTTGTTGCCTGCCCTACCAACGCAGGAGGGAAATCCAAGCCCTATGTCCTCATCGCCAGGCAACGAGGTACAAGAGTCCCCCTCGGCGTCCTCCTCCCCTGACCAGCTTACTGAGCACCTGCAGGCATGTCTGAAACCTGGAGATTCGCTGATGGAAGATGCATCAGTGTTGTCATCCTCTGATGATGTGGGCGAGGCCTCGTTGGTGTCCTCCCCTGAGAAGCAGCAGGGTGATGGGTCGAGCCCTCACATGGTTGAGTCTGGTGTTATATTCCAACAGAATCAAAAGGTGATGAAGAGACTGAAGTCGGAGGTCTGGCATCACTTTTCCCTCGCCCCCATGGACAGTCTGAAGGCGGTATGCAGACACTGCAGCTGTGTCATCAGTCGAGGAAAGAAGGGTGACGTGGGCACCAGCTGTTTGATGAGACATCTCTACAGGCGCCACCCAGAAGTTGTTGGGAACCAAAAGGGCTTCCTGGGGGCTAGTTTGGCAAACCCTCCATACAACACCTTGGCATCCACAGAAACTTCCTCCAAACTAACTGACCTTCCAGCAGTGGTTACCAAAAGCCGTCCAGTTCTATTTCCCGTTCACAGTAAGAAGACCTCCAAGCTGTGGAATCACTTTTCTGTCTGCTCTGCAGACCCCACTAAAGTCGTGTGCTTGCACTGTGGCCGGACGATAAGCAGGGGCAAGAAGCCAACTAACCTGGGCACCAGCTGTCTTCTGAGGCATTTACAAAGGTTCCACGGCAGCATGCTGAAGACCGATGTCCCCAAGACCATGCTGCCCTCTCCTCCAGGCGTCAGTGTGCCCCTGAGTGCAGAATTGTCAGGAGCTTCCTCCTTTGACAACACTGATGAGAAGTTTTATGATTCTCATCCAGTTGCCAAAAAGATAACAAGTCTCATAGCTGAAATGATTGCACTTGACCTTCAGCCATATTCTTTTGTTGATAATGTTGGCTTTAACAGGCTGCTCGAATACTTGAAACCTCAGTACTCTTTGCCCTCCCCTTCCTACTTTTCCAGGACAGCTATCCCCGGAATGTACGATAATGTGAAACAAATCATTATGTCACACCTTAAGGAGGCTGAGAGTGGCATGGTTCACTTCACGTCTGGAATATGGATGAGTAACCAGACCCGGGAGTACCTGACACTCACTGCTCACTGGATCACCTTCAAGTCGACAGTCTGGCACTGTGAGGATCACCACTGCTCAGCACTGTTAGACGTGTCACAAATTGACTGCGACTATAGCGGCAACAGCATTCAGAAGCAGCTGGAATGTTGGTGGGAGGCCTGGGTGACATCCACTGGCCTTCAGGTTGGCATTACAGTGACTGACAATCCCAGCATAGGAAAGACGCTGAATGAAGGGGAGCACTCCAGCGTGCAGTGCTTCAGTCACACGGTGAACCTCATTGTCAACGAGGCCATTAAAAGCCAGAGAATGGTGCAGAATTTACTCAGCATTGCCCGGAAGCTATGTGAGCGGGTGCTTCGCTCACATGCAGCAAAAGAGAAACTGGCAGAGCTGCAGAAGGAGTATGAATTGCCACCCCACCACCTTATTCAGGACATCCCATCCAAATGGAACACGTCGTTCCATATGCTCGAACGGCTCATTGAGCAGAAGAGAGCAATTAACGAGATGTCCATCGAGTGTAATTTCAGAGAACTGATCAGTTGCGACCAGTGGGAGGTCATGAAGTCTGTGTGTCATGCGCTGAAGCCCTTTGATGCTGCGAGTCGGGAGATGAGTAGCCACATGTCTACCCTCAGCCAGGTCATCCCCATGATCCACATTCTGAACAGAAAAATTGACATGCTGTTTGAGGAGACCATGGGCATCGACACCATGCTGAAGTCTCTGAAGGAAGCCATGGTGAGCCGACTGTCCGCCACCCTCCACGATCCCAGGTACATCTTTGCTACACTGTTGGACCCTCGTTACAAAGCCTCCCTGTTCTCCGAGGAGGAGGCGGAGCAGTACAAGCAGGATTTAATCAGGGAACTAGAAATGCTGAATTCTACCTCAGAGGACATAGCTGTCTCCAATGGGTGTGCTCCAGGCTCCCCATCGAGAGACTCCAGTGGGGACGAGAGCCTGTGGTCACTCATGGCCAAGATAAAAAAGAAAGGCCCAAGAGAAAAGATGAAGGTTCCTGAGGCCATGGTGCTTTCTTACCTGGAGGAGGAGGTGCTTGAACACAGCTGTGACCCACTTACCTACTGGAACCTAAAGAAGTCTGCCTGGCCAGGACTCTCAGCCTTGGCCGTCAGGTTTTTGGGTTGTCCCCCGAGTATTGTCCCTTTAGAAAGTCTGCTCAGCACACCCATTGAGAACGGTAGCTTTGGCCAGTCCAGGCTCATGATGGAACATTTTGAAAAACTTATCTTTTTGAAAGTGAATCTTCCATTAGTATACTTTCAGTATTGAAATCACAATGGAGCCACCAGACTAAAGGTGTTGTTGCTCATTAGGCACCAGCTGTTTGTTACAGGCTGTTGGTTGGCACCAGTTGGTGCCAAGGGGGACATCAGACCAGGCATTCTCAGGTCCACACTGAGTTTCTCTTGCGGTCTCACCGTAACGTCTATATGTGCCTTACTCCTAGTCCTTCAAGCCAGGTACCACGGTGTGTTTTTAACAAAGCCATTAGAAATATCCTGTCTTGTTAATTATGAAACAGGATGATTAGGTTTTAACCCATAACTATAAAGTTTTTTAAAAACTGGGAGTTGACCTTTTTCTTCTCCTGGGAGCACTCCCATGCCTTTCCCTTCTTCCTCTTCATCCCTCTCAGGTGTGCATCTCCTAAACTCTAAGGGACCCCATGAGACTTTTAAATAGGAGAGTGGTGGGCAGCAGCAGCGAATCCAGGTTGGCACCCTGAACCTGTCTCCAAGGCCACCTTCTTTCTCTGACTTCCCAGTGAGCTACAGCAGCCCCACCTAGTCTCTTTCTGTTGCTCCTTCTCTTCAGATCCTTCCATGTTTCACTGTTCCCAGCTTTAAGAAACTATCAAAATAAAAAGCGGGGGTTAGTAATTCATTTTACTAGAAGACAGGGTAGATTTAAACAATTTTATTCTGTAGCCTTTAATTATGTAAGAACAAATCAGGTACTGTATTTTAGTTAAAAATTGCTTTAGTTGCAACAAAACAGCCTTTGTGGCTGTCAAATAAAATCTGGAAATAGGTGGAGTAGAAGCCATCCTGACTGAGTGGTTTTTACCTGTAGCCCTATACATATGTGAGGAGTGCAGAGAATATTCTGGAAGATACTGTTCGCTACAACAGAGATGTGGCATTTGAAGACAAAACTAAACAGAAGTATCATGGAATGTCAGTTACATGGTGGTTGGTAAGAACTTCCCCATGTTCTGGTTTTGTGCTGAGGTTACACGTGGTGTTAACTCAGGGACATCCCCATTATTTATAACGTGCTCCTTGCTGCCTGTTGTCCTGCCAGTGGACCACATGACACATTTATAACAGTTCTGGTGATTGAACCTCCAAGCCTCTGACTTAGTGTCTCTACACTTTGAAGCTGTCTTTTGAAATGTGTGTAGTGCCCCCCAATTTGATCAAAATACGTGTAAAATTCTTTGTAGAAGAGGTGGTTTATTAACAGGGAAGAATGTTGTTATGTTACAGTTGTAAGAATAGCCTTAGGTGTTTAGGTTTTTCTTATAATACGGAAGACTCGGCCATCACGGGTATTTTAGAATCCCAGGGACATCAGAATGAAGTGTCAGTTGTCAGATTCTTTTAATATGTCTTCAGAATTTTTGCTTCAACATATAGAAAAGGGTTCATTTCCTTATTTCACACCAAATAAATATTCTGGGTGAAATAAGTCATTCATTGCCTGTGCCATTTTAGAAAAGTTGTTTCCTCAAAATACTGTACCTGTTATTAATCTCACTTTGCACTGACTATGTTTTGGTATATTTATAAATGGGGAACTCAGTTTCTGGAACTAAACTTATTTGCCATTTTCTACTGGAAATTTGAGCATGCTGGCTTTTTCTTAGGATGATAAAGGTTAGGATGCATTTCCTTATTTCACACCAAATAAATATTCTGGGTGAAATAAGTCATTCATTGCCTGTGCCATTTTAGAAAAGTTGTTTCCTCAAAATACTGTACCTGTTATTAATCTCACTTTGCACTGACTATGTTTTGGTATATTTATAAATGGGGAACTCAGTTTCTGGAACTAAACTTATTTGCCATTTTCTACTGGAAATTTGAGCATGCTGGCTTTTTCTTAGGATGATAAAGGTTAGGATGCCAAGGTTGTGGATTTGATCTCCATAAGGGCACATACAGGAAGCAAACAGTGAATGAATAAATAAGTGGAACAAATCAATGTTTCGTTCTCCCTCTCTTTTACTTCTTCTCTCCATTATCAATAAATTAAAAAAAAAATCTTAGGACCAGACAACATTCCCCTCCCCCCCACCCCATCACCATGTCACTAAGACCTATTTACAGCAGCTCCTTCCACTTGGTGCATCTTGTCTGGCTTTCAAGGAAAAACAAGGCACCACAAGGCAACAAACAGATTGAAGAGACAGGAGCAAACACTGACACCACCAGATGCTGGTGAGGACGTGGAGCAGCAGGAACACTCACTGCTGGTGGGAATGTGACGTGGTGCATCTACTCTGCGAGACAGTTTCTTACAAAACTGAACACATTTTCACCTTATAATCAGCAATCATGCTCCTTGGTTATCACCCAAAGGAACTGGACACTTAACATGCACACAAAAACCTGCACACAGATATTTAAAGGAGCTTTATTTGTAACTGGCCTGGTGCATGAATTTGTGTACCACTGGGGTCCCTCGGCCTGGCCTGCAGGATCGGGCTGAAACACTCTCCGACATCCCCTGAGGGGTCCCAGATTGTGAGAGGGCGCAAGCCAGGCCGAGGGACCCCACTGGTGAACAATCAGCCAGGGAGGGACTGTGGGAGGGCTCCAGGGCATGTCTGGCCCGTCTCCTGCAGTCCTGATCAGCCAGACCCCAGCAGCAAGCTAACCTACCAGTCAGAGCATCTGCCCCCTGGCAATCAGTGTATGTCATAGCGAGCGGTTGAGCAGCCTTAGCAATATCATTAGCATATTATGCTTTGATTGGTTGAACGGACAACTGGACACAGCATATTAGGCTTTTATTATGTAGGATTGTCAAATCTTAATGTATTTCAGTTTCTGACTTCAAATCTCCGAGGCAAAGATGGACCTTTAGTAAGTACACACCATGTGGAAAAGATAAAATTAGCCCTACTCCTCACACTGTACAAAATCAAAATCTAAACAAGTGACAGGTCTACATGTGAAAAAGAATCTATAGAAGCATGGAGACAAGATGAGGCTGAACTCCTGTGGGGAACCTCCCAACTACGCTGCGGGAAAGAGGACTCATAAACATGAAAACCTCAAGTTGAGAACATCTGCAGAGTCAGAAGACAAACGGGGAAACTACTTCAACACACATTGCAATAATGGGTGAACACCCTACGAACTGAAGAATTGTAGAATGAAAAGGAAAATGACCAACAATCCAAAGGAGAATGGACAAGAGATGTGAACCATTTACCGAAAAGAGAGCCCTTAAAGCTGTAGGACACCAACTACAACCCCCAGAGGAGGAAGAGCATATCTATTGTGAGACACCACCACTCATCTCACAGACTGGCAGCTTGATGGGGCTTAATTGACCCTTTCGGTCTCAGGCTGCTCCGTGAAGAGGAATTTGGCAAGACTGAGCCAAGCTAACACACACTGACCATGATCCAGTACCTCACCTCTAGGAACTTACCTTGAAAATGCCCCTTAAGCCATATGAAAGTACAAATGCATATGGGTAGTTAAAGCAGCATCATTTGAAGTTTGAAAATATTGGCAACCGCCTAAATGCCCACATAGGAGATTGAAGAAATGAGCGTCCACATACACAGGGTGACTGTGTCTCAATCACAAAGGCCCCTCCAGGGACAGGCAGAGTGACTCCAAGTGCTCCAGGAGAGCAGGTACAGAATGCCACCCTGCATTAAGGGAGGTTTTGCTTACCTTCACAGAAGCCCAGGGCAGCCAAGGAAACCAGGGCATTAGTGACAGGAAATGGTGGGAGTGACATCCCTGCACAGACCTTGGCCACGACCGACTGACTGGAAAGAATGGGAAGTCAGACCCCAAGACTAAAACAAGCAGAAAGCATGAACCCAACGATAAATAAGATGAAAAGGACACCACCATTCAGGGGACTAATCCAGGACAGTGTTCAACCTTGAACCCCAGTCATGGGTACTAGAGTGAAGGTTGCAAAGAGCTGAGCTTCGTTCCACGGGTTTGTTTCCGTAGTCAAATGGCAAAGCGATCCCAAAGCTACCCTGCTGAGCAAACGCCTGCTATTGCTGGGGTCAGGGTCTCACGGTGGGAGCCATGACAGGTGTGGACTGCGGGAAACAAACACAAGCCCATGTACTGGTGGGATTGGAGGTGTCGGCACACACCATTTCTCATTCACGTGTATGTGTGTGTGCGCGCGCGCACACGCGCATGCAGCACGCCTAGCCTGCCTAGCTCGGTCCACAGAAGGGACCTAGAAACAGACGTACCAATAGCAGTGAGCACATTTGTACCAGATCTTGGTTTGTAAAACCATTCCCTGCCAAAAGGTGCCCTCAGAGAAATGACTGGTTCCAGGGTGTGGACAGAGGCCTAGAAGAGCAAGAGTGCACACCTTATGCCAAGAAGTAGGACAGTGCTCCAGAAGTTAACATGATGGGGCATGTGACAGCCTGACAACCCCGTGGAGTGAATCCTGCACAATCTGAACACAAGGTAAGTAGACGGGGTGACTCTCAGACCACCAGGCCCAGCAGCAACTCAGACACACATGCCAATAATTGACAAATATTTGAATGCTGAGAAATTACCTATGAGCGACAAATGCCAATCATAGATAAATAACAAGTACTGATGACAAACTGATAAATGGGGGCAGGCGAGAACTCACATACAGTGCCCAGTGCTGACTGGCAGGTGTGGAGGCCCTGCAGACTGCTGGCCACATGGTCAGCGGTCGCCAAGTGTGGCACAGCTGCAGGAGGTCCTGGTCTGAGGGTCTGCAGTCTGCCAGTCAGTTGCTGTGGAGCAAACAGTGACTGCAAGGTGTCTTTCCTAGACACACCAGGGTTTTCAGGGGTCCAGGCCATGCGATAGGCAACTCACTCTCGAATGCTCAGACAATAGCTTGTCTTTATGCACTTAAGTCACGTGTGTGTGCATGTGGTATGTGGGTGCATACATGTGCAACGACATACTTCTTTGTATTAACTTCAGTGTCAGACACACTTTGGCTCCTTAATAAATGTGGTTCAGTAAAGCATAAATGTGCCCAATCTATATATATAAAAGACTAATATGCTAAGTGTCCGACCATCCGACCAGTCGCTATGATGCACACTGATCACCAGGGGGCAGACGCTCAATGCAGGAGCTGCTGTGATGTGCACTGGCCTTTTACAGAGAAACGGCAGACCTGGCACCAATAAAGCAACACTCGGCTTCCCCCAAGTGGGACACAGGCCTCGCCACCACCCCAGAGCGATAGCCCACCAAATCGCAGCCGATGCTGCCATGGTGCAAAATGTGGCCCACAGCCCAGCCCAGCCCGGAAACAGTGGCTGTGAGCACTGGGTAATGACGTCACGTAGCAACGTCCGGCTTCCTCTCCCTAGTGACTAGCTTCCTTGTAGTTTCTTCAGCCCAGGAATATGACTTGCTTTATAGCCAGGTGGAAACATTTCACACTTTAACCCAGTGGTCGGCAAACTGCAGCTGGCGAGCCACATGCGGCTCTGTGGCCCCTTGAGTGTGGCTCTTCCACAAAATACCACGTGCGGGCGTGCATGTAGTGCGATTGAAACTTTGTGGACATTAAACCCAAGTCGGTATCTTGTGGAAGAGCCACACTCAAGGGGCCAAAGAGCCGCATGTGGCTCGCGAGCCGCAGTTTGCCGACCACTGCTTTAACCAAATGTCTGTTTAGTGTTTTCCCTGCCTCATCTCATTTGATCCTCACAGAAGTCCTGAAGTACGAAGATAGGAGACTCAGTAGAATCCTATTTTCTTTCCATTAGCCAGAAAAGGGAGATTTAGAAAGCTTAGAAACTTGACCCGACTGAAAAGCAAGAAATGGTGGACCTTGAAAATGACTTCAGGTTTTCTCACTGCACAGAATATAGTCAAACACTACTGCAGTTAAATATTTCACCCGTGTTCTCCCTGCGTGATCTAAAATAATCATCTACTTCGTGTTGATATTTACTGCTGTGTTGTTGACAATTACCTGGAAGGGAAGTTGGGGTGCTTCACTGGGCTGGAAAGTTTAGCTAAATCAGAAAGCAGGTCTAATGAAGCAAGTTTATTCTATATCTAGAAAAGG
The DNA here is from genome assembly GCF_000147115.1 of Myotis lucifugus. Taxonomy (NCBI): domain Eukaryota; kingdom Metazoa; phylum Chordata; class Mammalia; order Chiroptera; family Vespertilionidae; genus Myotis; species Myotis lucifugus. The sequence goes on from NW_005872525.1 coordinate 51,988, forward strand.
CTAAGTTGACATGCGCATGCGCGATATATATAAAGCTCTTGCTGGCGTCAATTGCAAACACGTTTCGATCTGTCATTATTGATCGTGAATTTGGTTGACACTTCTATTATAGAAAAAGGGTAAATAGCGATATTAAAATATTTCTTCTAATTAATTTCCTTTCAATGTGCACAAATTCGTACACCGGGCCACTAGTTCATCACATAAAAATAAAACCTAGGTGAAGGCACTCTCTGGAAACATCACATATAAGACGGCTAATAAGAAAAGATGTACAAACTTTAATTCTTATCCCACTTGAACGTGTATGTCTGAAATTTCCTTGTGATGGAACTGTGTCCCTGGGACGATGGAGAAAAATTCGCCAGCGTGGGATTCAGGTCGGGGTACGCCATCCAGCAGGTGCGAAGGCTCCGACTTCACAGCTACAGACACGTGATCTTCCCAAAGGCTGCACTTAGTTAGGTGCTCAGGCCCACCACGGGCAGCAGATGTGGCTGCCTCCCCAAAGCAGCTTCCCAGGACAGCCGGCTGTGCCCAGGCCCCCTGGTGTGCAGTGCAAACGTGGGGTCCCTGTCTCAGGGGTGGCGGGGGTGGCTTTGGCCGGCCTTCCAGGGCCTGTATAGGAGGCACGTCATGTGTGTGGTTGTGCCTGTGCTGTTCTCGTCGGGCGCTAGGCGTTCCCTCAGGAGGGCCTGAGCCGTCTCTCCAGAAGCACCAGCTTTGTCTGCAGGTTGACGTTGAAGGGAGGCAGTCTGGTCAGGTTCAGACTCACCCCCGTGGTGCCTGCGACACTGGCCAGCACCCGGTGTGTGTCCCTGTAGAGGGCCAGGTGCTCAGGGACCGCCTCCATGAGCAGGTGTGTGTAGGCCAGCATGTGCTCCGACCCAGGCTGCACATCCTCCCTCTTCTCGTATCTGCAAGAAGACAGGAGAAGGCATGCACCTGGGCCATGGCCCCATGCCAGCCCCATCACCATTGTCCCCACCTGCAGTGACACAATGGCGGGAACATACCTCCAGGCGCTGTTGACCTCCAAGAACCGAGACACGCCCGTCTGTGCAGCAGCCACATCGATGTGCAGGACAACGTCTGGGGAAAACCTTGTGCGCGGTTAGAACCGGGCCGGGCGCCTCTGCCCGAGCTGCAGCGGGTCCCGCACAGCCGAGCACCTACCTGTCCGGGGGGGCACCAGCTCGTGCAGCCGATGCATGGCCACGCCACCAGGGTAGTTGAAGTGGGACACGTAGAGGGCCGTGGCCGAGTGGGCGGCGTTCAGCACGAGGTGCCCGAGCACGAGGAGGGAGCCTGCGCGGTACAGCCAGGACTTCTTGTTGTTGTTCAGCCTGGAAAAGAGCAGTCGTTTCGTGGAAAGTGAGTGACAGCCACGGGTGGAAGAAATGTCACCACGAATATGAACCTGCTGGTCCCCTTCGCTGAGTCCTAACAAGGTTAATCACCAAGTAGGTATATAAATCACCAAAGGAAGTGGGTCAACTACCTTACAAGTTTTCCCTCTGAAATTTCACCCAAAATGACAATTTAAAATTGATATTAGAATTTGAAACTCCCTGAGTTATGACTAGATTCGAGTACAGCCCCGAGGCCAAACACTGAATGCTGTGCGGCTTGTCAGGGAGCCGGCGGACACGGCGCCGGGCAGAGGCCCCAAGAGACCTGAGCCCACGGAGAGAACACCGTCCGCCTGGGCCGTCAGAGGTGCTGGCCTGTGTCAACTCAGGGGACCCTTGACCAGACTCCGCGCAGGCCCCGCTGAGCCCTTCTCAACCAGGCGTTGGCCGATCGGGACTGCAGAGCCTCGGTATGAACAATGTCACCACCAATGGTCTTCACTGTGGTCCAGCCCAACCTGGGGAGGGACGGTGGCCCTGGACCGCTCACGGGCAGCGAATGCAGAGCTTGTGAGTATGAGTTCCGTTTCTGCCTTTTGAGATGCAAATCTACCACCCAAACCTTCACCCCAGGCCCCGGGATCAATGTCCAGGAGTAACTGCTGCGTCCCTGTGGGGGGAGGGGGCCCCCGTGCCCGCTGCCTCCTGCCAGACACACAGCTTGTCCCTTGCTCTCCGGCCCCCACCGGCCTGCTCTGCTACCCCCGTGCCAGACTATCGGTTGGGGAGGGTGCGTTCAGTGCAGGGCATCATGGGAGGACTCCACGTTCACAAGTGGCCGGCTGGGATCTGATGAACTAGGGCCCCCTTCTCAGCCCCCAAAGCGAGCCAGCCTGCCTCACCTGACCCCCGCCTCACACCCTCATATCCTGCCTGGCCGCTCTCTCCTGCTGCCCCGAGTGACTGAGCCCTGGACACAGCTGAGCCCTGGACACAGCAGAGCCATGCGCAGACAGGCCTGAGACAGAGACGGACCAAGCAGAGCCATTGGCCAGTGCGTGGCCCATCCTGACCCGGGCTTGGCCCAGAGGCCGTTGCCTTGGAGACAGTCAGGGCCGCCCTGTTTCCCTTGCAAACCGTCCCCTTTGAGACTCAGCAGCTGCGGGCAGAGCCAGCACTCACAGGTAGGCGCAGCCCCGGGCGGCCACGGCGTTCAGCAGGGGGAAGGTGTAGATGATGAAACGCAGCTCCTTGTGGGGGAGCAGCGAGTACAGGGCCACGAACCCCAGTGCCGGCAGGAGCAAGGCCCAGGCCCTTCTGTCCACGAGGCCCAGGGGCACGAACAGCAGGCTGCTGCCCAGGCCCCGGGGCAGGGCCGAGTAGAAGTACCACAGCAGGGGCGAGGTCTGGGCGGGAGGGTCAAGGAGGCCACGTGGCAGCGATGGTCATGCATCCAGCCAGTCGGGTTCAGGCCAGGAGCACAGGGAAGACACAGCCCTGACAGGTGTCTCTGAACGGGGCGCCCCGGACCCCTGGGCCTCAGGTCACCATGTGATCCCCTTCGCTCGGGGACAGAGGCCAGGGCCTGGGCCTGGGCAGCAGTGGCACGTCCAGTGAGCGGTGACCAGGCTGTGCAGGGCTTTTCCCTCCATGGAAACCACTGCTCTGGGTGATGGGTGCACTGGGGACCTACCCACGGTCCTTCCTGTGGGTTTAATATCCCACAATAACGCACCAGAGAGCAGCCACAGGACTGAGGGGGCAGCTGGGGCTCCAAACGCAAGGAGTTGTTTCCATGGGGTGGGCAGGACCGGAGCAGAGGCCCCAGCCCCGCGCTGCAGGGCCCCTGGGTGGACAGGGTGAAGGTGCCGTTCCTGGTGCTATGGCTGCTGCCACACCGCTCAGGTGCCCCGTCGGATGAGACAGTTGGAAGGAGAGCAGCTCGCCTAGCCTGAGTGAGGCCCTGGCCGCCGGCACCCTGCCCAGTGGGCCATCCCACAGTGACCGGTAAAGGATACTCCCCAGTTAGAGCTTTTGTTCTGGACGGTGTTATACCAGAGCACAGTTCCTTCCGGCCACACAAGGTAGCGCCAAAAATAGGAGTCCACCGCCACCGTCAGTCCTGGCAAAGCAATGGTTCCTCAGGAAGGGACACGGCCCCTGAGCGCTGCTGGGGGAGTGAGGGCGGCCCGTGTCCCAGGCCCCAGGGCCATGTCCCCACGAGCCATCAGCTTCACAGGAAGGAACTGGCGTGTTGGGGCCAAGGTCCCCAAGGGCATCTTCCCGTGGGTCACATGACCTGGGCGCAGTGGGAGGAGGGGAGCGCCTTTTGGGGACGCTCAGGCAGCATGGCAAGGACTCTCTATTGCTGCTTAGATTTCAAAGGAATTTTGTTTAGTGACAAAAATCAAACCCTCCCCATTTTTCTTCATTTCTGAAATGAAAGCAAGTACTACCTCCAGGCAGGAGGCGGCACTCCGACTCACCGAGGCAGAGCAGGCCGGCGGGCACGGCGCAGCGCAGGGCCCTGGCCACGGACAGCCGCCGGGTGCAGAGCAGCAGCAGCAGCACGAGGCCCAGGAGCAGGCTCAGCTCGGCCCGGAAGACCAGGATGGCCAGTGCCGAGAGCCGGATGAAGCGGGCCCACCGCTGCTGCAGCCAGGCCGCCAGGGCCAGCAGCACTGTGAACCCAAGACGCAGCACTTACTTCTCGTGTGAGAGCCACGCAGAACCACAGGAGCAGCACACACCGCTCAGGACTGTCCCCGTCCTGCCCCTGCCCTGCATCCTGCACTGTCACACAGCCCAGACCCCAGGGGTATCTCCAGAGCCTGGGGCTCCGTGTGCAGTGCCCACTGCGGCCATTCTCCACTCCAGTCCTGCTGGCTCCGCCCACAGTTCACGGGGAATGGCGCTCTGCTCGCCACCTCCCCAGGCATGGTGAGGGCCAGGCCACGCCTCTATTGGGTCAGCATAGAACCCCAAACCCACGCCACCCATGGCCTCCTTGTGGCTCTCCAATCTGCCTGGGGCGCCCCCAGAACACCCACAGCGAGCTGCCACCTGCCCCGAGTCCCTGCAGGGCCTGCACAGGGAGCCGTCCCAGGTGCTCCCTTTCCTGGAAAGTGCACTCCACCCGCCCGGGCTGTCCCATCACTGGGTGTTTCTACGACGCCCCACGGGGCGCAGCGATCGCCCGGCAGGTGCTCCTCAGCGGACACCCCCTCACCTGTCCCCTGGCAGGAGTGCTCCACCCCGCGAGAGGCATGGGAGCCATCGCAGGCCTGATCGGCGTCCACTACGTACCCACGGGCAGCGCCAGCACGTTGGGGAGCGTCCGCGTGCAGTAGAACATCAGGTGGAACTGCGAGGCCGTCATCCAGCAGAACATGGTGGCCGCCGTGACCCCGAAATGCCGGCGCACTTCTTTTTGCAAAGTCCAAAGTCCAAAGATCACCCCGAGTCCAAGGACGGCTCTCACTAAACAGAGGCGACAGGTGTGTGACCGCCCGGCCCCGCGGGTCTGACACTAACCTGCAGGGGTCGGTCAGCGACCTGGTGACAGTGAAACAACCCTGAGAGGGGAGGGTCTTTGGTATTAAAAACGACTGCATGTGGGGAACGGATGGCCGGCCCCAACACTTCACTGTGACGGTGAGACGTGGGCAGGGTCCGTACCGGGGTGACGAGCCCGAAACTGGCACCAGAAGCCCTCACTTGGCGGGGACACCTCCAGCGCCACATGCTCACAGGCCCCCACTGTCCCGCCCAGGGCTCCCCGCTGCCCCCGTGACCAGCCGGCCTGTCTAGCTGCCAGTGTGACTGCAGACTGCGGCCTCCTGGGCTGCCTTCCGAGAGCCCAGCAGCCGCTCCTTGGGGATCTGGCTCCTCAGGGACCTGGCTCCTCGGGGATCTGGCTTCTCGGGGATCTGGCTCCTCGGGAACCTGGCTCCTCAGGGACCTGGCTCCTCGGGGAACCTGGCTCCTCGGGGATCTGGCTCCTCGGGAACCTGGCTCCTCAGGGACCTGGCTCCTCGGAGATCTGGGTCCTCGGGGATCTGGCTTCTCGGGGATCTGGCTCCTCGGGAACCTGGCTCCTCGGGGATCTGGCTCCTCGGGAACCTGGCTCCTCGGGGACCTGGCTCCTCGGGGACCTGGCTCCTCGGGGATCTGGCTCCTCGGGGATCTGTCTTGGTCGCCGTCAGGCCAGACAAATGCGCCGTGAGGCGGTGCTTGCGTCCGTGGGGGAATGCGACCACGGTGTGGGGTTAAAAAACTGAACTGGAGACAGTGCTGCTGGCTGGAAACTGAGGCTGCAGAGCTCGACGCAGACAGCCCGAGTTCACAGCCCGAGGGGCGCCCGTCAATTCCCTGTCCCGGGTCACACACCAGAAAGGGCTGCCGTG
>NW_005872526.1:0-8568 GCF_000147115.1 Myotis lucifugus
CTACTGTTATGAATCGTCATGTAAATATCTGATATGCAGGATGGTCTTAGGTGACCCCTGCGAAAGGGTCGTTCGACCGCCAAAGGGGTCGCAACCCACAGGTTGAGAACCGCTGTGCTAGGGGCTGAACTGAGTCCCGCACAGCTCACATAATGAAGTCCTAACCCCCAGTACCTCAGAATAGCACTGAATTTTGACCCTTTAAAGAGGTTATTAAGGTAAAATGAGGGCCTTGGGGTGGGACCAAATCCAATATGACTAGTGTCCTTATAAAGAGAGACACAGACAGGTACAGGGGGAAATCCACCAAGGAATGAAGTCTTGTACATCTATCGGCAACACGGACTAGCGAAGCCCGGGTGAAAGAGGCCAGACACAAAAGGCCACCTGCCATCTGGTTTCTTTAACGTAAAATGTCCAGAGCAGGTAAATCCACACGGAGGGAAATCAGATTAGTGGTTGCCAGGGAACGGGCCCAGTCTCCACATCCTCCCTAGTGCTTGTCGTTTGACTGGAAGATCACCGCTCACATTTTTACACGCTGGACCCAGTACAGCTGGGGCTGCCTCGATTCCAAATCGGTCCTTGAGCCCATCCACCTGGGGCCAGGCGCCTCCGCTGCCTCCAGCGCTGGTCCCTCCATGTCTCAGGCCGGCTGGTTCCGCCTTCCTCAGCTTTGGTTCCCTTAGGTTGGGGACTGGACCTTGAGAAGCTGTCTGACTGTGTGGTCACCCTGAGCGGAGGCACCAGGGCCGCTACAGTTTCCTGCACGGCCAGTCCCTGCCTTCCCAGCCCCAGGTCTGCCGGCTGGTTTCTGGGCTGTGCTGTCCTGCCTCTCACGTGCCCTCTGTCTCCCAGCTCCACCCCCTGGGACCCCATTATGTGGGATCTCAAAGTTCTTGGCTTCACTGCTAAAATGATGTCTTCAGTCTGTTTGGGCACCCCAAAACCACAGCTGGCTTTCAGGGAGCCGACGCAGGTGGTTGATTAGTTTTCTAGAGCTGCCATAACAAATACCATGGGCTGGGGACCTAAACAACAGAAGTTTATTTCTCCACAGCTCTGGAGGCTGGAAGGCCAGGGTCAAGGTGCTGTCTGGGTTGGTTTCTTCTGTGGCCTCTCTCCTTGGCTTGTGGAGGGTCATCTCCCTGTGTCTAAAGCACATCTCACAGGAAAAGATGTCCAAGCTCACTGGCAATTAGGGAAATGCAAATCAAAACTACAATGAGATACCACCTCACACCTGGTAGAGTGGCCACATCAACAAGACAAGCACTAACAGTGCTGGAGAGGTTGTGGAGAAAAGGGAACCCTCATTCACTGCTGGTAGGAATGTACACTGGTACAACCACTATGGAAAGCGGTCTGGGGATTCCTCAAAAAATTGAGAATAGAGCTACCATACAATCCAGCAGTTCCTCTCCTGGGTATATACCCGAAAACCTCGAAATCATATATTCGCAGATATATGCACCCCTGTGTTCATGCAGCATTGTTCACAGTGGCCAAGACATGGAAAAACCGAAGAGTCCTGCGATAGAGGACTGGATAAGGAAGATGTGGTCCATATACACGATGGAATGCTACTCAGCCAGAAGAAAGGATGAAATAGCGCCACGTGCAACAACATGCATGGACCTTGAGAACATTAAGCTAAGTGAAATAAGTCAGACAGAAAAAGCTAAGAACCATATGATTTCACTCATATGTGGGATATAAAACTGAAATTTATGAACACAAACGGCAGCATGGTGGTTGCCAGAAGGAAGGGGGTGGGGAGAGAAGGGGGCCTAATATAAGGTGACAGAAGATTTGACTTTGGGTGGGGGGCACACGGTACAACATACAGATCTTGCAACATAGAGACCCACACCTGAAACCTATGTGCTCATGTTGACTAATGTCACCCAATCAATTTAATAAATAAAATTTTACAAAAATAAAGCACATCTGGATTCCTGCTACTGAGGTAGGTGCGTGAACAGGCCTGGCCCACCACCCTCCAGGAGGCAGCTCCCTGCGGGTGGCGGGTCTGGAAGCATGGCTGTCAGCCCCGTGAGGCCAGGTAGGGTTCGGTGAAAACTGCTTCTCACCAGGGACTCCCCAGGGGACCAAGCGGCTCCTGCCGGGCCAGGGTTGGGAGGGGACCTGGGAAGCAAAGATTAGGGCTTCCGGCTAAATACACCCTCTCCTGACGATCCCACCAAGAGAGAGGAACAGAAATGCCAGGTGAGGCAGACCTGTGCTAAGCTGGGACTGTGATTCCTTGAGGTTCCTTGATGCCTGAGGCAGGGCAGCCAGCCCGGAAGAACTCCAAGGGAGTCCACTCCCACTGGACAGCAAAGTAAAGGAACTACTTGTCCTGGGAAGACAGCAACCAAAGTGTTAATCCCAGAGTGGCGCACCCACCCTGTCCCAGGATCCCCTCCTCCTCCAAGCACAGCATCTGCTGGGGATCAATAGCCAACAGCTCCCTCGCTCAGGTAATTAGGTCAGCTTAGACAGGATTTCACAGGTCGGAAGGGTTGGGGAAGCAGCCCAACCCAGCTCTCTCTCAACCCAAGCTCCCAGGTGCTCAGCCAATGCCTTCCCTGCGACAGGCACTCACCTACTGGGTGAAGTGTTGGCCATAAGATGAAGGGGCCTGGGGTGGGGGAAATGGAAAGTAGGTGAAGTTACCTGTACAAACCTCCCACTCATAGACCCCCTGGATGAGCCCACTGCCCAGGAACAAACAGAAAGGCTGGGGCTGGGAATGGGGAATGGCAACCTAAGGCAGTCAGCGAACAATGTAATTGCAAGAGTCTGCTCAAGGCTAAGTGTGGGCAAGAGCCAGTCAGGAAGGCAGAGCCCCTCAGAAGGTGGGGCAGATGCCAACCCACTGCCCTGCAGCGTCTCTCTGCTGCCCCTCCCCTCCTGAGGGTGGGTTCCTCCGCCAGCATCCATCCAGGAGCGTGTCTAGATGACCCAGTAGCTGGCGGGTGTGTCCTGAGAAGCCGCTGAGAAACTCATTCACCCTCCTCACCAAGGACTTCCTTCTCACTCTCAGTGGGCACGGCTAGAGCATCATAGATTTCCCCAAGTTGTCGGTGAGATGTGGAGGGGCTGGCACGGGTTCCCCACAATGCCAGGAGGTACAGGCCATGTGAGAAGCTGTGTTCAGGACACACACATACACACCCAGGGACTCTCCCAGACAGGGCCAGGACACAAAGGACTGGCTCAGGGTTATAAACCTCTGCTTTCGTTGGGTTCACTTTAACTGCATCCCAAAATAGTATGGGAGCCAGTTACCTAACCCTGGGATAGAAAGATGCAGAAAGAAGGCTCTAGGAGGCCAGTCAAGTCTAAATGGGGTAAACAGGGGAGACACACACACACACACACACACACACACACGCAAATAACCAAAGTTGAAAAGGATTAACACATAAAAATACCAGCTAATGTGATTACGGGGAACTAAAAGCAATCTCTGTTATCTGCAGGGCGGCTTATTTCTGAACATGAACACACTCTAGGCCACTCACTTCTAATATGGACTCCAAGTATATTAAAGCGTTTGTTTTCAGCCTCAACAGAAGAAAAACTGGGAAGGATAATCAGTGCGAAAAGGGCATCCAGTAGATCACTCCTAAACCAAACGCAGATTATCTGGGGCTTATGCTCTCCGTGGCACTGCTCCCATCTGTTAATGTGGTCAGAAAAGCAGCAAGCAGGGCAGGAGGAAGTAGTGCAGACAGAGGTTTGGGGCTAGGTGAGGCCTCAGGTGTGTCCGGAGTCCAAGTCCAAGGGCCTTTGCTCTACTCCAGGTCATCAGCACCCCTTTCAAAGGCTGCTGCTTCCTCCCCCGAAACATGGAACTAAAATTTGGAAGCCACTGAAGACACAGCAGCCAGCTCACCCAGGTGAGGCATGCCCAGGAGTGAGAGCCCCAGGTGACACAGCAGTGCTACCTGGAGTCCCCAGCCCAGGCTCTGAGCTCATCCATCCACGGAATGACCCTTAGCAAAGACAGTTTTTAGCTGCTGGAGGAGAGGAGAGTACTATCGACTTGGCTGTCCTGGTTTCTGAGTCCCACCGCCAGGATCCAGCTGTGGAGGCCAACAGAGCAGCCGTCATCCCAGGCCTGGGGTCTGCTGGGCCATCTAAGACCCAGAACTCACTCCTCAGAAGGCTTCTCACTCCACTTTCCATCGGGGGCAGCTCTAATAGAATCTGGTGATGTCTCATGTCCCTTCCAACTCTACGATCCAATGATTTTTTTAAGTTACTTTAAAAAAATGTTTTTATTGATTTTTTTTAGAGGGAGGAAAGTAGAGAGAGAGGGAGAGGAGAAAAGAGGGAGAGAGAGAAACATTGATATGAGAGAGAAACATCGACCGGTTGCCTCCCGTATATTCCCCTGACTGCGGATCGAACTCGCAACCTTGGTATATGCCCTGACTGGGAATCAGACCCTCAACTTTTGGTGAATGGGATGATGCTCTAACTGAGCCACCCGGCCAGGGCAATAATACAATCTTTAATAGTGGTTATTACATGCACAAATTCAACTCCCCCCATTTAGCAAGGGGTACACACTGTCCACTTTAGTTCAGATTAATGAGACAAAGAAAGTATGATTTATTAACACATTTTTAGATGTCATATATCATGTCGGGCTTGAGGATCAAATTACATTATAACAATTTCATCACGTGTTAAAGTATAAAAAGAGTCAAAAGCTGCTCTCACAACCTCAAGTGGGAAATTCTTATCTTTGGTGCTTTGTAAACTTAAAATTCTGTTTCTAAAAGAGGGAAGCTTTCGGATGGATGTAGATGCACTTCTCTGTTAGGTGTGGATGGTGTTTACTCCCAATGAAGGAAAATCCACTTGGATAGAACTGTCACTTTTCTTGAGTTCCAGAAACATCTTGAATTGCTATATAAGAATTCTGGTCAAATGAATACAATCCAGTAACCATCATCGTCAGGCAAATTTGTAGAATTATTATTATTATTATTACTGTTGTGTTCCTCACTCACTCTACCATATGGTTCCTGTCTCCACTTATGATTCATTACGGATAAACTAAACAATAGATGACTAAGAAACGCAAGTTAGAACAGTGAGGGGAACCCCCTGCAGTCAGCAGTGTGCGGCAGACAACATCCCCCCATCTCCTCGGACTCCGCACACCGCACACTAGGACAGCACCGATCTGCTTCATATTAAGGAGGGAAAATGGAATAAAGGTATTGATGATGGGTTAAAACCAGAGTTTTAGGATCACAGGCTGGGAAAGGAGTCTTGTTCAACCATCGACTGCCTCAGTGAATTTTCTAACGAAGAAACTTAGGTCTACAGAAGAGAAGGATTTGGCTGAGGTCACCTGGTAGGTCAGAGGAGAGCAAGAACTGGCATCCAGTCTCCTGACCAAGTCCTCTCTTCTCATGGTGCTCCCCGCAGTGCTAGGCTGGCTCCAGAGCCCACTGGAGAGCACAGCAGGGCCAAGAGGCCAGACAGGAAGTGGTGGGAAATAGCTGCCACCCAACCAGCCTTAGTTGTGTCTGCCCAGTTACCCCGCACAGAGCCAGGCACAGCTCTTTGCCCATAGGAGGTCCTTGGTAAATGTTTCTTGGATGAAATTGTAGCAGGGTCAGGGTTTACACCTCTGGCAGCTCCGACTGTTCCTATCCCAACCTGAAGACGGAGATGATGTTGACCTTGGTGATGATGGCATGAGTGAACACCTGCAGCATCTCAGCACCAAGCACTCCTCTGAGCACTTCACATAAAGTACAGTGGGGCCTTGACTTACGAGTTTAATTCGTTCCGTGACGGAGCTCGTAACTCAAATTACTCGTATGTCAAATCTTAAAGTGAATGAGTGAGACACGTGATGCTGGGCTGATGTTGTGGCGTTCGCTGTGACGTTCGCTGCGCCAACTAGCGGTGGGGTATCTGAAGCTGGCTCTAACCCAAATTTTAGCTCGCAACTCAAAGCAAAAAATCGGCCGAGAGACAGCTCGTATCTCGAAAAACTCGTTAGTCGGGACACTCGTAAGTCAAGGCCCCACTGTAATTCAATGCCCAGCAGAAGCCAATCAAGGTAGGGAACTCCAGACACAAATGGTTGAGGCCAAGCCCAAGAATGGGGCCACATACGTCCCCCCCTCTTTGGGCTCTCACTCTTTTTTAAAAAAATATATTTTTATTGGTTTCAGAGAGGAAGGGAGAGGGAGAGAGAGATAGAAACATCAATGATGAGAGAGAATCATTGATCGGCTGCCTCCTGCATGCCCCACACTGGGGATCAAGCCCACAATTCAAGCATGTGCCCTGACCAGGAATCCAACTGTGACCTCCTGGATCATAGGCCAATGCTCAACCACTGCGCCAGGACAGCCGGGCTGGGCTCCACTCTTAAAGCGTTGTTCATATGCCCCAAAGGGAGGCATGAGAAGCAGGCCGGAGGCAGACACCAACTCAGATGTGTAAACACAGCATTTACCCAGGCCAACTGGTCCACCCAGGGACCTGCCTGCCCCCAAGCACTCCAGGACTCTCATCCCAACCTGTAAACCTGACTTTTGTATTTTGAACAATGCAGGCTGTTCAATAAATAATGGCCTGCCAGTGTCATCGCTGATTATCTGACTTCTTAACAGCTGGGGCAAAAGTGATCATGTTTCTAAGCTGAGATGAACGTCAGAGGCCAGGCACACCGGACGGCACTGAAACATCCTGACGAGGGTCCTAACGAGGCTGCGGACCCTCCACGACCCGGTCCCTGACCTCTTAGTTCTCAAAGCCAGGTTCTAGCAACAATTCTCAAATCAGATAAGATTAACTAAACACACACATCAAATCTTAATACTTATTACGAAATGCTCAGGGGGTTCTGTGTGTTTTTTTCAAAAATTGTAACTTCTATGTTTATTACCAGAAAACCGATGTTTAAGAAATGAAAAGTATCGATTTGTGTACTTTACTGTATGCTTTACTTTAATAAAATGTACAAAAGAAGTAATGACAAAGGGGACTGAATGGCACCCACCCCCCTGCCACCCCTGCTAAGAGGTTGTGCCAGGTCCTGGGCAGAGGAGGGATGAGAGGGAGAGGGGGAACCCCAGGCTTTCACTGGGGTTCTGAGCCCCTCTCAGTCTCAGTGTGTCCCTCTTAGAAATGGGGAATCATCGCTGTTACCAATGGATTATGAAAAGACAAAGGCAGAGGCAGGGGTGAGTCCCCTGGACCCCACGCTGCCCTCCCCCTACCTTTGTATTCACGTTATCAGAGTTCTGACTAATGCAACTGATTCCCTCTACCCTGGGTCTTGCGAGCTTCCACTGCAGAAGGGGATAGACAACCCTGGTAACTGCCACCACCACCCCTCACTCCCCAGGCCTACTGCTCACCAGGAAGGTGGCCTGCCTTCAGAGGGAGAGGGAGGTACATCCCACACTGGGCCAGGGAAGAGCCTGTCATATCTACTGGAATTTTCTGGTTTATAGGATTTTTGGAGAGAAAAGGTAGAAGGGGATGGGGAGTGGCAGGAGGGAGTCCCGTCCTCTACAACCCCTGACTTCCCAAGCACACCAATGGTGGCGGGGACATAAAGGAAAAGAGGCTGGTGGACTTTGGAGGAAAGATCCAGTTGGGACCCTCCATGCCTGGGCAGCCCACAGCGAGTCAGTCGCCTGGTGGTAAAAAAGAATTAGACCCAGTCCTCCTTCCTCCCTCCTGTCTCACGCTGGCATCTTGGGTAGGTGGGTGGGGGGTGTGGCAGCAAAGGCATTCTACACACAGACGGTGGTGAGGGAACCTGGCCACCAGCTGGATGCAGGGTCCACTCCTGGCTGTGCCTTTCGCAGCTGCACAGCTCTGAGCGAGGCCCTTCCTCAGGCTTCTAGTTCTCCTGTGCAAATGAGGGACTCAGCATGACCACACCCAGTCTCCCAAGCTCAGACTTCTAAGAATCCCATGAGATGCTAAGGGCTTCCAGGTAGCCGGTCAGAGTGGTGCCTATTCTCACTCAAGCGGGAGGACACGGGCTGGAGGCTGGGTTACAGCGCACGCCGTGGCTGGGAGGAAGGATCGGCACAAGGGTAAGAGCTCAACCTGACGGAATCGGACTGGGATAGAAGGGTTTGAATCCAAGGCCCAACTGCACAGCTACCGGCTAAGAGACCTCAGGAAAAAGCGATCAAGTCCCCATGCTTCACTTCCCTGTAAAACAAGGCCTTTTAATTATATTTTAAGTAGGACAGGGGATAGCTACTGTATCACCCTAAAAACCCCATATCACTTTTCGCAATAAGATACAAGTTTCTAATCTTTTTTTTTGCTACTTTAGGGAGGGGGATGGTGTTTTATTTTATGTTTTGTTTTTTTGTCTTTTTTATTATTTCTATTGTCCCGCCATCACACAATACTCCTCCCACCCTACGCTCCCGTTGTTCTAGTCCGTTCTCAAACAAAACCCCCCGCTGTGGCGTAGCTAGACCTTCACCACATTCCTAATAACTGCCTATTTTTGCTCCCCCACCCACCGGAAACAGTCAGTTTCCCGTTCTTTCG
>NW_005872526.1:8668-9407 GCF_000147115.1 Myotis lucifugus
TATATCTGTCTCATACACACACACACACACACAGCCAGCAGTCTTCCATAGAGACCATGGAGAATTCTAGGGCTGACTGGGGCAAAGGTTGAGCAGGTGCCAGCTGCCCAGCTGCAGCTGAATACAGGGCTCAGAGCAGCCTACACAAAACAAAAAATGAACAAGCCAGCTAGCCAGCAGCCACACAGCCAGCGGTGATGCAGGAAGACAATGAGCTCTTCCCAGGCCTGGCCACCAAGTCCCGCCCATGGCTGTTGAGACCAGGACTTGACACCCTGCCAGGGCTAGGGGGCGTGCAGTGATGGTCACACGGTGTTCTGGGCCAGAGCTACTTGTACTGGAAGATGGGGTAGATTGCTCTCCATCCCCCACCTAGGATTCCAGGGCTGACGTATGCGAGACACCAGCTGATGCCTGAGTCACAGCAACCCAGGAGGGAGCTACACCAGGAATCCATGACCAAGAGTAAGGAGGTAGACACTCAACTCGGCTGCACCCTGATTCATGGTGCCTCCTCACCTGGCCAGCTAGCTGTCTGTGCCTCGGTTTCCCCACCTCTACCGTGGAAACGATACATTGGCTTCATGTACTAACTCAGTGTGGCCAGGGGTATGCTAAGGATACAATCATTTATTTATTTTTTATTTTTTTTAAGATTTTTAAAAAATATTTTTATTGATTTCAGAGAGAGGAAGGGAGAAGTAGAGAGAGATAGAAACATCAACGATGAGAGAGAATC
>NW_005872526.1:20633-21955 GCF_000147115.1 Myotis lucifugus
GTGCCAGGGGAAGGAAACGAGTTGCAACCACAGAGAAAGGGAGCCTTGGAAGCCTGTCCCTCAGTCACTGCAGAAACGGGACCCTCTCCTGTGTCTCCTCCCCTCAGATACCTGAAGCCAGAACCCACCCCCCAGATATCAACCACCTCCTCCATGTGTCCCTGAGAGAACCAGCCCCACAAGCCAGCCTCTCAGCCAGCCGGGAGCTCTCGGAGAGCTGGCTCCTCTTTCTGAGTGTCTCGGAGTATCTCTGTGTAGCCTGCACTCTGTCAAACAAGGCACGTGGGCTGAGGTTCACGTCACAAAACTAGGAAATATGTCCATTGCTATCAGAATCCCCCACTTAACCTGAGCTCCAATCTAGCATTTCAGTGGCAGAACCTTAATCCAATCAGCTCTCCGGGATGGCTGCAGGTGATGCCTCCTCCTGGTCCAGGAAATGCCAGGGAAAGCTTCCTGTCCCACCCCATTCTGATGGGAGGGGCGCAGAAGGGCAACAGAACGGAGGACAGCTAGTCCCCCAGCCAAATGCCCCCTGCCAGGCGCTGCCTGAGTCCCGCTCAGAGCTGTGGCCCACGTGCTGAGTCCAACCACTCAGATTTGTAAAGTGAGGGAGCCTGGCGGAGAAGGGACAGCAATTTGCTCTGAACCTCCAACTTAAGCCTCCGGGTGTTAGCTGAGGTCCCCAAGGCAGGAATTGGGCTGCCACTCCGTTTCATGGGGCAAACACAATTTGTGGGGCGAAGTGTAAATGGCTCTTTCCTCATATGTGTTATTCTCTCTCTCTCTCTCTCTCTCTCTCTCTCTCTCTCACACACACACACACACACACACACACACACTCAGCAGAATCTTAAGACAAGTAGGAGAAATTACTCTCTCAGAAATGCCAGCTCAGTCGAAACGAAAGGTAGAAAGTACTAGATTCATAGCAGACCCCACCCCCACCCCCAACTCACCTTTAGTCTTCCTGCAATGCAATCCCACCAGATCTCGTGATCCCTAAACCAGGGGAGGACTGGCCTCTCTCTGCCTTTCTTCTTCTCTCCGCGCCCCACTCCCCCAGCTGCTCTGGCACCTCTCCCCAGGGCCTTCCTCTTTCCACACACATTTCCCCCGGACTTCTCCCACTTACGTCTCAAGTTGTTGGCTCTGAACTTGCCAGACTCTGACACCAAACAAAGAGTTCAGCTCTGGCCCCTGCAAGTCTGCCCTTTGCTGAAGAGATGAATAATGCCCAGCAGGGTCTCACCCACATTGCCAAGGGTAGAGAAGACATAGCAGGCCCTCATCCTAGGGAGACAGACAGGCAGAAAAAAAGG
>NW_005872526.1:23793-42297 GCF_000147115.1 Myotis lucifugus
GAGACTGCTTATGACAGACTCTCCAGAATGTTTGTTGATCAAGAGTAGTTGCGTCCCACATTGGGATGTGAGAGAGGTTGTGACACCTGCTGGGGGAAGGGTGGTCCTTAAAAAGGGGGTGGGGGGTCCTTTGCCCTAAGGGGGGGTCAGGCCTTGTCCCATGCTTGAGTTAGTTGGGAGAAGCCAAGGCCTGCGAGACAGACCCAAGTGCAAGTCCTGGTGGGTGACTAACCTCTCACACGGGCAGGACACTGCTCTGTGAGCCGCAGTTCCCGCAACTACACAACGAAGAGTTGGTGGGACCATCCCTCTGGTCCCTTCTAGCTCAGACGTGGGGAGTGCATTCGGCCCTGGCTAACATGCACAGGCAGGAGGAGCTCACTTATAGCCTGGAGCAGCAGAAAGATCTGGGTCCCGATGTGATCTTATGCTTGGAAAAGCACTTGGAAGTCAGGCTCCCTGTCCCAGGCACAGTTCCCTCAGCGGCCCCCTGAGGTCCCATTGGGCTGCCTCTCTGAGTTCACACAGTGCCTGCCTGACACCACCTTTGCTGAGCTATACCCACCTGCCTGCCTCTCTGACTCCCCCGCCCACCCAGCCTGTGAGCTCTGGGAGAGCAGGAATCGTCTTGTTCCCCGTGCTCTCCCCAGCCCTTGAACACAGCAGGTTCATAAATACTTGCTGAAGGAATGATGGCGAGTAATGATAGATAACATCACCCAGGAAACTGACAAACTGTCCCACTCTTCAGTTAGGTGCTTTGAGATCAACAATTACAACTATTGGCCAAAGGAGCCATGGGAAAGGGGGAAAGGTGGATATGGCAGACCCGAAAACACAGCTGCTCACGGGTGTCAGGGATTCTGGGCAAAAGTTTTGTTTTGTTTTTCGCAGGGTCCCTGTCTATACAAACAATTTGATTTCACTCAAAATCTTGTCTCAGCGTCATTCTGGGAGCTGATTGCACACAACCCTGTGAATGAAACAGCACACTGAACAAAGCAGTGCACCCTCCTGGAGCCGGGCCTGACCACAGGGCCCTGGGATGACCTCATCCCAGCCGGTCCTGGGGCTTGTGGGGGTGTCTGGAGAGAGATAGAAGGGAGTGAGATGATTGGAAAATGCTCTGAAGGGCAGAATCTGGAAACTGGGGAGCCCTGTCCAGATGGCACCACTGGCCTCAGCCAGTCCCAGGCACTGGAGGGGGGTCGGGGGTGGGGAGGAAGGTAACTTAGAAAACCTAGAGGCAGGTGCTTCAAAGCACTAGGGCTCCTCAGGCCTGGATCCAGGGCAGGCTCCCCCGTATTCCCCTTACTGTGCAGCTGTGGCTGGCTCTGTGGGACAAAGGAAATAATTTCTCTTTTCTAAGCACCTGTAGTATGCCAGCTGCTGGTTTCCTTGTATACATCATTCACTTGCTTTTCACAGCACTAGGAGGTAAATATTTTATTACACAGTGATTTGATGGTTAAAGCTGAGCTGGAAGTCAGGTGTAAAGAAAAGAAGCCTGGATCTTAGGGAAATGCAGAGCCTCAGGGCCAGGAGGGCGGAGCGGGAGGCTGTCCCCAGCCGCAGGCCTGTTCTGATCAGGGGAGGGGCACCCCCTGCTGGTGGTGGACTCCGGGAGGAAGCAGCCTCGGCCTGTGCAGGCTGGCCCACAAGCTCAGCAGGAAAAGACTTAGTGCCCAGGCCACGAAGCGGTCGCTTTTTCTTTCCAGACATCGGTCTGGCCTTCCTGCTTCCTTTTCTTCCCTGAGTTTGTGTCCCTAGTTCTGTCTCCAACCCCAGCCGGCACGGACTCTGCTGGCCCTGGACCGGAGACCTCACTCGCTGTGTCCCTTTGTCAAGGCAAATGGCAAGTCATTAGTGATTTCTACATTCCCGAGCATCTCATGGCTCCCAACCAAATGTCACAAGCCCAGCCTGCCTTATCCTGGGCTCAGGCCCAGAGAGAGCCCCCAGGCACCGAGTCTCCGGTGCTGGCAGAGGACACTGGGCACAGGGATGGTAAACGCTGAGGGACAGGGCCGGGCCGCCAGCGTCTGGTACACCTTCCAAGCCACCCTCCTCCACATGGTCACAGAAGGTGTGGGAGAAAGGCAGTTTCCTGCATTTTTGTGGAGGTTTAGCTTGTGACAGCCTTTTGAGAGAGCCATTTGCAAATACCGTCGGGGCTTTGAATGAGCCCTTTGACCTGCCATGTGGCCTCTGAGGATCCACCTGCAGAAACACTAGCAGGTCATGGCGACGTGTGCACATGAGGATGATCCGAGAGCCTGTCTAGGACACAGTGGTCAAATGCTTTGTGGTATCTGTGCAGGGGAGACGTGCGGAAGGAAGCGCTTGGCCCTAGCCGGTTTGGCTCCGTGGACAGAGCGTCGGTCTGGGGACTGAGGGGGTCCCAGGTTCGATTCCGGTCAAGGGCATGTACCTTGGTTGCGGGCACATCCCCAGTGGGAGGTGTGCAGGAGGCAGCTGATCAATGTTTCTCTCTCATTGATGTTTCTAACTCTCTATCCCTCTCCCTTCCTCTCTGTAAAAAATCAATAAAATATTAAAAAAAATAAAACCAAGCAGGAATGAGCAAGACCCCTCCCCAGCTGGGAATGCCAGCATCTAGGAAACCTTTGTCGAGAGCTTTTTCTTTCCAACACATTTGTGCAAATAGCCTGAGAGTGATCTCGCACCGCTAACCACAGAGGCATCCGTTTCACCGTAATCAGATGGCGAAGACATATTCAACAGCCTCTTTTCCTGAAACCTCTTGTTCACTTTCTCTTTGTGGTGTGCAGTTCTCCTAGTTTAAGACTCAGTTTAAACATCTCCTGTGGGAAAATGTCTCCCTCAGCCAGACCCCACCTCTCATCCGGGTGGGCAAACACACGATAAAGGCCCCCCTCACCACGTGGTGTTTCTTTACTTGACTGGAAGTTCCCTGAGAGCAGGGAATCCTGTATCCACAGAGCCTAGCCCAGCAGCTACCTACTGCTGAAGCTCCAAACATATTTGTCGAAGGAACGTATGAATGAATGAAGGCAGAGCTGTTCTGAACCTATAAACTGGACTGTCTGGGGATGGTAGTCACTAGCCTTGTGTGACTACTTCAATGAACCCAAATGACAAATTCAGTTCTTCCGTTACACCAGCCACATGTCCAGGGGCCAGTGGCCACGATGGTACTGGCCGACGCAGAGGAAAAACAGGTCCAATGTGGCGGAAGGTTCTATGGGCAGCACTGGACTACAGCAGGAAGGCTGTGCATGGAGCTGGGCAGGGCCCGGCTTGCACAGCGCCCCGAATGCACCTACACGAACGGAGTGCCTCTGTGTACCTGGTGCTGTGCTGAGGTGGGCAGGGGAACATCTCGGAGCTCACTGGAACGAACGCCCCCTGGGCGAATAAACGCAGGCCAAACGGAGGAAGCAGGTATTGTCAAGTACAGGAAAAATGCACAGATCAAAGGAGGGAAGTAAAAAGAGGTGTGAGTGCCCCAGTCGCCTAAAAATCAATGTTTCCTTTGTATATTTTAAATGGATATGACAATGCCAGAATTATTTTTTGGAGAAGTAAACATATTAGACAAAAATAATCATGCTGGCTATGGAAATCCAGCCAAGGAAAATATTTGTCTTCATGCAGCAACCACAGAAGGCCTGCATGTGGCGGCCACGGGTTTTCTGGGTAAGAGATTTACAGTGGCATTTCCTGTTGCTTCCCATAACCATTGAAATGCCCTACACATTGCAACAGCTCAGCCTCCAGATCATCTTCCTGACACTGCCTCTGGCACACGGCAAATGGGTAAATATGTTTCAACCGTGTGTCTGGGTTTTCTATCAGGAAAATGTACCCGCGGGTCCTTTCCATTTCTGCCAAAGGAACTCTCAGTCCAAGTGGCTAAGGATGCCTCCTTGTGCCTGGACCAGACCCAGCAGGCTGGGACGCAGGGTCCCCTGCACTTTTCTTCAGGCCCAGGCTGGCCCCCAGGCTCCTCTGCTTCTCCCCTATCCCATCCTCCCCTGCCCCCAGAAGTCCCTGTGGCTGCCAGGATCCGCATGAGCTGGGAGCCAGGAGGTAGCAGCTGAGGACCAGCCTGTGGGACTGGCTCTCCCAATTAGTGTATCTTATTGATGCCAATGTATTAGCCTGGAACCCCTGGGAGGTGAGCAGGAGGGGGTGTCTGTTTTAAGTAAGTGTCTGTCCTCATGTCTGTGAGCTTTACACCTGAGCTCGGTGTGGGAGGCCAGGCCCGAGATGGGTGCCCCTGCCTCCTTCCTCCCCTGGGTGGGTGGACCCAGGAGAGTGGGCGTGGGCGTGCCAGGGCAGATGGGATGGTGAGCACTTCTAAACGAAGAGTTGTCACAGTTCCATGAGTGTTTGTGCAGGCTTCCTGTCAAGGGTCCTCCAAGAGTTCATTTTACAACCAAGAGTTTGTCTGTGAAATAGCAATGGCTCGGTAAAGAGAGCGGTCATCGTTACAGCGTGCTCCCTCTCAGGTTTCAAATGAGCGGACTCCTTCCGTCCTGCAGTGTTAGGAGCTGGGGAAATGCCAGCTTCCGGGTGTGTAATGAGTCCGAGCACCCTCACTGAAAGGGCGCTGAAGGACGTCGTGCCACAGTCTCTCAGACACAAGAGAGCATTTTAAACAGGTCGGTAAACAGCCATCATTCAAGACCACTCCAACTTTTTCATGGGCCATGAGCTCCTTCCGCTTCACAGGGACCAAGTGCCATGACTAGGATCCTACCTGAAATGGTAAGGGGGGGGGCAGAGACCCCGCCCCCCCATAGTGTTTCTTCTTTTACTAACACCCAGCTTTAAAACTTCTGAGAACAAACAAAAGCTCCTCCCCTCTCCTCCCCTTGCCCTGGGGGAACCGTCCCTAGGCCTGGCATCTCAATATCGGTGGGTGTTTTTGTGGGTGGGGGAGAATGAGTCCGTCTGAACCAGTGATGTGCTGGGTAATGTTTAACTGTGGGTTCACTGGATAAAAAGGGGAGCCCTGTTGTGTAGGGGTCTCTGTCGTGTAAACTGTCCCACGGTGGTCAATTTCAAGGTACCAACGCGAGGTCATTGAGTGTGGAGTTGGAAAGAGACACACAGTAGCTCCCCAGTATACAACATTTCCCCCACACCAGCACAGCTGGCCTGTCCGGAGGCCCACTGGCTGCAGGGGCAGCCTCTCCCTCTCCCTGCAGGTTCCAGTGGCCAGCGATTACTCATGCGGGTGCAGAGCCTGGCCCCTTGCCTGAGGGACTGTGCCGCGGAGTGAGTTACACCCAGAGCATCTGTGGGCCAGGCCGAGGTCTTCACCTGAGACATAGCCAGACCCTCCATCCTGCTTCCCGCATTCCCACTGTGTGACAGCCTGCCTCAGTGAGTCAAATGCACCGACCCCTGCCTCAGGCTCAGGGAACTTGACTGAAGACACCCAGCTTCAGAGGGACTTCCTGATGTCCCATGTGACCAAGGCAAAATGGAACCCAGGTCTCTAGACTTCCAACAAAGTGTCCTTGCCGTCACCCCTCAGCTGCGGCTTCGACTCAAGACTTAGTCCCTATGGAATGAAGCTGTAGCCAAACACCCGAGTGTGGTGTTCAAGACTCTAGAGCAAGCATGTCAAACTCAAAGGCTAGCACGGGACAAATAAACAAGGTTTGAGTTTATGTGGGCCGCAAAAAAAACAAAAGCTTCAATTTTTATAGAAACGTAGGTTTATTTCGATAGAGACATGCTGAATACAAAGGGCTGAAATAAGTGAGTCATCATTAACATAAAATAATAGGACATTTTGCCTGGCCGGCGTGGCTCAGTGGATAGAGCGTCGGCCTGCGGACTGAAGAGTCCCAGGTTCGATTCCGGTCAAGGGCATGTACCTTGGTTGCGGGCACATCCCCAGTGGGGGGTGTGCAGGAGGCAGCTGATCGATGTTTCTCTCTCGTTGATGTTTCTAGCTCTCTATCCCTCTCCCTTCCTCTCTGTGAAAAATCAATAAAATATATTTTAAAAAAAATAATAGGACATTTTAATAAAAATTAATATTTTTTCTTGGACATTAACTTACCAGACACTGAATAACTGCACAAATTAATAAGCGTCACACAAATAAACCTATTTTTCTTGTTCTCTGAAAGCGAACTATTTCCTGTTGCGCACACCAAACAAGTCAGTCCAAGACTAATTGACGTGGCCATCGGCTGCTAAAATAGTCGCTGCTGGTATTAGTGGAGAGAAATGGAGCGCCTGCGCGTAAGGCGAGTAAGGGAAATGAATGCAACACGATTATAGTAATCAGTCATTAGTGAGTGTTGTAGTTCATTATTCATAAGTATGTATAACAGGATATTGTAAAAATGAAGTTACGAAGTTTTTATTAAAATGTTTCTTACATACCGTTATGTTGGCAGGGCCTCAAAAATATTCATTGTGGGCCACCTGCGGCCCACGGGCCACGAGTCTGACATGCTTGCTCTAGTGCTTTCATTCTGGCCGCCCTTTCCAGTCTCGCTTCTAGGAATCCCGCTCACACCTTGACTTCAGCCAGATCCTTCTGTTCCTCAAACCTGCCCTGGGCTCCTTGTCTCCATGCTTTCGATCCTGTTGTTTCTTCTTAGTCCTTGCCCGCTGCATCCAAGGCATTGTACTCCGGAACATAATCTCCCACATGGGCTCCGCCTGTCCTTGCCGAGAGCAGAAGCCTTTCCAAGAAGCATGTGCACAGAGAACTGGTCCCCAGGTCCTCAGCTTCCATATTAGTGTTTTCCTAAAATAGTCCGCCTGCAACCAAAATAGTCCATTTTCCACCTCACAAAAGAAAGGAAAACCCCTCATCTATCTCCATTTTTACAGGGTGCATTGCCCTGGAATATAAAATGGATGTTTCAAAACATTGGCTTGGGGGAAGGCTCCTTAGGGTTTTCAAGGTCAAAGAGACAGTGATGGAAACCCATGGCCAAGCAAGGGTGGCCTGGGCTTTGGTGCCAGGCAACGGGTTTTAGCCTCGGTGCTGCAAAACGAGGTCAGTTGGCACCAGACACCCCACAACAGGGACTTTGGTGGGATTTGTTTTAGGTCAAATTTCCCCTATTTCTTTGCTTTACAACATGGGGCCCTCGGTGCTGTACTGAGGGATCTAGAACATGGCAAATCTCCAGGGATCTTCACTTATGCTCAGATTTGACGGGGAAAGGGATGGGGTGGGGAAGTTCAGTACTGCAGCATAAGTAATTGTATGCATTTGATATTACAGTGATAATCGCTAACACAGGCAGCGCTCCTGTGCGCCTGTCGCTGGTGTAAGAACTTGCTATCTGTTAGACATGCTGAATCATTACTTCATGGCCACGAGGAAACCAAGGCTGCGAACAGAGGCACAGTGCCTTCCCCGGGGTCTGCAGCTGGCAAATAGAGGCTTCCAACCCACGTGGGCTCAGAGTCTGTGCCTTTAACACAGAACTAGACGTCTTCAGGCAAATGCAAGTTTGCTGTTTAAGCTGAGGCTAGGCTCTCTGCTTCCCGCGACCTGCTTCCTTTCCTAGCGGGGCGGGGATCTGGTCACTCTGCTCTGCAGTCGGCTGAAGGACTTTTTCGTCATCTGGTCTCGGTTTATTCTTCTGCGTGGAGATAAGATGGGAGCAAATGGAGGAGAGATTGAGGGTGTCGCTCAAAGAAGAGATGAGGGTAGACACCAATCCTGGGGATGCCATCTGCATGTCCGTGAAGTTAATTTCCCTCTGTCTTCCAGCTCCTAGGGATGCTGGGAGGGGCCAGGGGAACACCTGCTGGGGTCAGGACGGTGAGGGCACCTCTCTCACCACCTGGGCTGTAGCTGTTCTGGAGAAACCCTCCACCAAGCAGGGACAGCTGGGGTGACCTTGAAAGAGAACAAAGGGGCAGGACAGCCCCTAGAATGATGGGGGGGGCGGTCCAGGGGGCAGAGAGGGAGGGTGACGAGTGGAAATGGAACCTCTGACTGGGTGCTGCTGGGAAGCTCAGGGAGTCACACTGGCTCCCTTGCCCGTGGCCCTGGACCTTGGAGAGTGCCCCCATCTCCAAGAGAGACTGGCAGCCGCAGCACACTCCTCTGCAGAGGACACTCAGCGGCCACGGGGGCACCGAGATGGACGCACAGGGAAGAGTGAAAATGGTACCAAAGGGCTTGGCATTCAGGGTCCATTTGGAGTCTGACTTAGGGAGGAAGCTGGGCTGCAGGTCCCCAAGACTACCTGTAGGTTCAGCGATGACTAGAAGGACTCACAGGAGTAGAAAGGCTCTTCTCCTCCTGGCACAGTTACTACAGAGAGATATTAAAGTCAGCAGCACACAGGGCAGGGCCCAGGAGGGGCCCCGAGCCCATCCCAGCTGCCCGCTCCCAGGGAGGGTGTGTGAACAGCACTCACACTCCCAACAACGATACCTGGCAGTGGGAACAGAGGGCTGCCAGCCAGGGACACTCACCCACGGTCTTGGTGTCAGGGTTTTGAATTGGGGCTCAGTCAGGTAGGTATGGCTGACCTTGGGGCTCAGTCAGGTAGGTATGGCTGACCTTGGGGCTCAGTCAGGTAGGTCTGGCTGACCTTGGGGCTCAGTCAGGTAGGTCTGGCTGACCTTGGGGCTCAGTCAGGGAGGTATGGCTGACCTTGGGGCTCAGTCAGGGAGGTATGGCTGACCTTGGGGCTCAGTCAGGGAGGTATGGCTGACCTTGGGGCTCAGTCAGGGAGGTATGGCTGACCTTGGGGCTCAGTCAGGGAGGTATGGCTGACCTTGGGGCTCAGTCAGGTAGGTATGGCTGACCTTGGTGGGCAGCCCCTCCAGAGGTGGAGTAGACTGTGTGGCCCAAGGCCCCACCACATGCCTCACTATTAGCCTAACCTACTGGCACGTCCAAGGCCCCCAGTGCACGGAGACGCTGTCCAGCATATTCCAGGGCTTAGAGGTCAAGTCCCAGGAGCTGGGCAAGGGCCTAATCTTTCCTTGGGCAAGACTGAGACTCCTCTGCCCAGCGACCAACCCGAGTCACTGTGGTCTCTGGACCCAGAGGGTTTCCCCATCCCCTTCCCTGGGGGGCCCTCAGTCCCTGCTGCCAGGCCCTGCCTGCAGGGCAAACCTTCCAGAATCTCATCCATGTCCAGTCTCAGGGGCCACGCCAGATTCTGAGGTTGTCCCAGCTCCCTGGGCCGCAACTCAGCAACCGGCAGCCTTGCTCCGGAGACCCAGTCCCTGCCTTCGTCCCAGGCAGGTGCCTGGTCTTCCGTGCTGCCCCCACCACCTGAGCTCTTGTCCTGGCAGCTTTGAGACGGAGCCCTGGTTGCTTTGCCTGTGCCCTTCTCTGGGACCCCAGCCCCGCCCTGAGCCCCCTGTCTGGGGCTGGGACCTTGCTGCCCACTTTCCTGGCCTGGACTCTGCATTCCTCAGCCTGGATCTCCCATTCCTGGGTGCCCCCGGCTGCTGGGAGGATTGCTCCTGTGGTCGGAACCTGCCCTGACAGCACTGACTGCTGGACAGAGGCTCAGCACCGCAGCAGGGAAGGTCCTGCCTTTGTGGGTTGTGCAGCCGTGCTGTGCCCTTTGGCCAACACTGCCAGCTGGTCAGACCATCTCCACGTGGTGTCATGGGGCTCTGGAAGGTTCTCCGGGCAAGCTTGGCCCAGCGCTCTGCAGCAGGGGACGTTCAAAGGGCCATGGCTGACTGACCACACAGCAATGCTGGGCCTCTTCCATTTGTGTCTAGTGCTCATTCAGAGGCTCTTTACGGGGAGTTCTGGCTTCGCTGTGGACATGAACTTCAGAGCTCTGGGATTCCTTTAGGGGTGGGGGACGTCCAGCCCGCAGGCCGTATCGTTTGGTCTAACCCTGCCAAGGCAACCGCAGGTGGGACTCGGAATTCAATAAATCTAGGAGCTTTTTTCATAGCAATGTAAGCTCTAAGTTGATAATTGTGTATGGCCCGTGAATGATGTTATAAATATCCAAATGGCCCTTGGCCAAAAAAAAAAAAAAAAAGATAAAAAAGGTTCCCCACCCCTGCTTTAGACCAAAAGGACTTAAGGAAAATACAATCCCTTATCAGAAGCCCTGGGATGAATAAGGACCCTTAAAAAGCAGATGTATTTTACAATTCAGAAGAGCTCAGATCTGAGGGAGAAAATTTGGCGTAGACACTGTACATTATACCCTAGTGGGGTCTGGGGCAGCTCTCTGTAAGTCAGCACATCAGTGCGCCTGCAGTGCAGTGTGGGAATGTTCACGCTTAGCGAGATGGAGAAAGCTGTAATTCATAGCCTGATGTCAGGTCAGGTCAGATTCTGCTACAAAGTGATTTCAGGTTAAACTAGGTTGCTATCGTAAGTTATGAAAAAGTTCAGTTCTAGAACTTTTTGAGCAGACGAAGTATTTTCTGCGTATTCTTTACTTTATGTACTTCATAAGCATCTTGAGCGCAGGAATTGAGTCCTATCTGTTATCCCTAGAGCCTACTCCAATTCCTGCCACACCAGGCACGTTGGTTTACCCGGTTATTCCCTCACCGGTAACACCAGGGCAAGCAAGCCTTCCTGGGAGAGTGTTGGCCAGTTCCTGGTGGGCCGTCAGGAATAAAGCTGTGTGGGGTTTCCAAGTTTCCCCCAAATTTCCATGAAGGCTCCACAATCTACAAAGCATTTTATCCCCCCCACCTTCTCTGAGAGGCAAGCAGTGGCCGGGACACTGACGGAGAGCTCACAGAGGGCCCATGGGGACCCGTAGAGCAAGTAGGAAAGAGTGTTGGGCTCTTATCATCCCCGGTGTGTGACTGCTGTTACATTTGGGCCTCAGTTTCTTCACCTGCTGGGTAAGTGATCCCCAAACTTGGGGATCATCACAGTCACCTGACTATGGTAGGTCTGGGTGGAATGTAGAAATCTGAGCTTTTTAAAAGCTCCTTGCTATAACAATGATACCACAAACGGGGGGTGGGGGTGGGGGTGGGGCGGGGATCGACACAGGAGAAACATTCTGACATGTCACTGGAACCAAGCTATTATAAATCTGAAGATGATTCTAATGAGTTAAGATGCTTATGGGCCCAGCTGGTGTGGCTCAGTGGTTAAGTGTTGACCTATGAACCAGGAGGTCACGGACAATTCCTGGTCAGGGCACATGCCCGGGTTGTGGGATTGATCCCCAGTAGGGAGTTTGCAGGAGGCAGCTGATAGATGATGTTTCTCTCTCATTGATGTTTCTATCTCTCTATCCCTCTTCCTTTCTCTCTGAAATAATTTTTTTTAAAGATGTTTATGGTAAGGCCTAGAACAACTGTTGAAACTATAACTAAAAAAAAAAGTTAATTTACCATAGCTAAGATTTGGAAACAGCCTAAGTGCCCATCAGCAGATGAGTGGATTAAAAAACTGTGGTACATCTACACAATGGAATATTACGCTGCAGTAAAAAAGTAGGAATTGTTACCATTTGCAACAGCATGGATGGAACTGGAGAGCATTATGCTAAGCGAAATAAGCCAGTCAGAGAAAGATAAATATCACAGGATCTCACTCATTTGTGGAATATAATGAACAACATAAACTGATAAACAAAAACAGAGACAGAGAAGCATCAATCAGACCATCAAACCTCAGAGGGAAAGTAGGGGAGGGTGGGGATAAGGGGGAGAGATCAACCAAAGGACTTGTATGCATGCATATAAGCCTAACCAATGGAACAGACACTAGGGGGTGAGGACATGAGTGGGGGGGTGGGGGAGGCAATGAGAGGATAAGGATACATATGTAATACCTTAATCAATAAAGAAAAAAGTTAAATATCATTAAAGAAATTAAAATGCTGCATTAAAAAATTCACTTAATGCAAAAGAAAGCAGTAGAGGAGGAACAGAAACATATATGAGACATGAGACATAGAGAACAAAAAGTAAAATGCAGAGGTAAATCCAACCAGATCAATAAAACATTAAATGTGACTGGATCAAACAACCTAATCAAAAGACAGGGATTGTCAGAATAGACAAAATGCTCCAACTCTATTCTGTCTACAGGGGGAATATTTTATATTGAAAGATATAAACAGACTGAAAGTAGAATGGAAAAATATATATCATGCAAATAGGAGCCACAAGAAAGCTAAACTGGCTATACTGACTGATATCAGACAAAATAGTCTTTAAAACAAAAAATGTTAGTAGAGATAAAGAGGTACATTGCAGAGTGAAAAATGAGTCATTCCATCCAAAAGATAAAAAAATTATAAACATATCCGCACCTCATGACAAAGCACCAAAACACATGAAACAAAGATGGACAGAAGTGGAGAAAGACAATGCAACAATATCCACCTTTCAAAAATAGGTAGAAAGACCAGACAGAAGATCAACTAGGAAACAGAAAACGCTAACACTGTAAACCAGCGGGATCTAACAGACATCGACGGAACGCTCTGCCCAACAGCATAAGGTACACTCTTCTGAATCGCACACAAAACATCCTCCAGGGGAGACCAGATGCTGGGCCGTAAAGCAAGCCTCAATTGTACTCTCGGGCATTCGTGTCAGAGAAATGAAAACTGATGCTCAGACAAAAGCCTGTATGGGAACGTCCATAAAACTTGAAACAGCCCAGATGGTCTTCAATAGGTGAATGGTTACACTGTGTTTTTATCATAATTATTAAAAGTGTTTTTATTATGGAAAACCTGAAAATCTTACCAGCCAGAGAGAACTTCAGCTGCCCCTCTGCTGGCCATCCCACCAACATCCCACAGGTACACACATTTCACACAAACAGGCACGTGTACACCTCCAGCAGTTCCCTCACCTGTTCACTCCCAGCATCAATTCCCAAAGGAAAGCTGTATGCCCCAGAGGGGCAGGCCACCATTTCCTGGCTGAGAGGCTGGGGAAGGCTGTACTGTGCTTTGAAAATCCCCCCAAATGACTCTGAATATCTCCCTTCTTCAGGGAGGCATCCCACCTCACCCAGTATCTATTTTTATTTTATTTTATTTTATTTTTTTAAAATATATTTTATTGATTTTTTACAGAGAGGAAGGGAGAGGGATAGAGAGTTAGAAACATCGATGAGAGAGAAACATCGATCAGCTGCCTCCTGTACATCTCCCACTGGGGATGTGCCCGAAACCCAGGTACATGCCCTTGACCGGAATCGAACCTGGGACCTTTCAGTCCGCAGGCCGAGGCTCTATCCACTGAGCCAAACCGGTTTCGGCTCACCCAGTATCTAGAAAAATCCCTAGAAACTGCACACAGGGGGTCATCTCACACAGGCTATTTTATAAATTGCTTTTTACATTCTACATCATTATATCTAGTGGCCACATGGGATACATTTTTTTTTATTGTGGAAGCAGAACTTAAACATTAATTCCATGATGATATAATTTAGATATTTTTCATTAAAAATACAAAATTTTGCAGTGAACATCTCTGTATAATTAGCACCTTAGATTCAATTCTTCTCAGTAGAATTTCTGGGTCAGTGGGTTTGAACACTAACAATTTCTGGAACATAATGACAATACTTCCTAGAAATATTGAATGGATGTATATTCCCGTCAATGCTCATTCAACCAATATTGCATCAGGCATTGTTTAATCCTCAGAGTATCCCCCCACAGCCTTGAATCGCTAAACCTAAATTCCAAAGGTATTTGATAAAATACTGCCTCCAGGCTTCTGACCTCAAGTGAAGATGCTAATGCTATTCATTTACCTCTGAAGTTAGGACACCTGCTGGAGGGCCCACGCCTTTTCCCCTTTCAACAAGCAAGGCTATTTGCTGCGCGTTACTGCCGCCTTGTGGTGAATCAGGAGAAGTTCACTATGGGAGGACCTGAGCGAGGACAGCTGCCAACCCCTGACTTGTGGACATGAAGGACACTGATCATCTGTCCTAAATGGATCAGAGACACAGAGAGTGGGCCGCCCTGGGCTTCAGTGCAAGAGCCCTGGGCAGAGCCTAGAGGGCGCCTTGGCGTGAGGGCAGAATACTAAGTCCCAGCCCGGCTCTGCCTCTGATTTGCTTCTGGGAAAGTTTGTTCTTTGCCCTGTTTCTTCTCAGTGAAATGAGGGTCTGCCTAAGTCCGTGTTTTGTAGACTGCAGGTGGTGACCCATTAATGGGGTATACATTCTATTTATTAAGTTGTGGCATTTTTTTTATGGAAAAGACAGGATAGAAAATAATGGAAATGTCCAAATGCATTGCGCACAGTAAGGGGCAGTATTGCCTCCTGAACCTCCTGTACACAGGGTGCCCTTGGTCAGTGTGGTTTGAAGGCCATTGCTCCGGTCTGGAGCTTCCAGTTCTCGCTGGGACTCTTGGGGTGAGAAGGCTCCGCCCTTGCAGGGAGCTTTGGTGCTGTGACTGGTCTTCACTCCTTCCCTCCCCTCTCGGCTGCTAGATGACGGGAGGCCCAGCTCCGGTGCAGATGACTGGTGAGCATTCTGTAAGACCCCAACCCAAATACAACACGACAGCTCTGGGGTGAGAACGCCCTCAGAGCGACTTTCCCTTGGGGTGGCTCGGTTTGGGGCTGACAATGCAGCTACACAGGCCGCTGCTGTAGCGGGGGCACTGGGTGGAGTCTACAAAACACAGACGTGGGCGGACCCCCCACTTCACCGTACCAGGTGTTTGCCCTGCTCATCGCCACCCGTGGGGACTGCAGAGGGCCCTGGGAACCCGCGAATCCGGGAGGTGAGGGGAGCAGCAGGGCCTGGACGCTCTGACCTGCCCCCCAGCCCTACCCTCTGTTCCAGAAGGCAAATGTGGGAGGGGTGGGGGGGCGGGTATTTAACTGGACCAGGAGCCTCTGATCCTCAGGCAGCCGCAGTGGGCAGGAGCTGCCACCAGGGGGCAGCGGAACTCTGATGTTGGAAGTTAGTGGGGGGTGTTCTGGTTTCAGGGTGAGAACCAAAGGAAAGGGGTCTCCAAGGCTTCGGGGAGCAAAGGGCCTGCGGAGAAGAGCGGCCTTGGTGCTCTCTGCCAGAGGGCTCAGGAAGGAAAGAGATTCTGACTTTCAAGATTGGCGCCCACCAGGTGTTCTGGAGCTGGCCGCACAGGCTCCTGAGAGACCATGGGTACATTTTCAAAAGATTTGCAAGCCAGTTGTTCACACACAGCCACCCATAAAAATTACAATGAAATAAATGGAAGTAAAAATAGAGATAATCAAACAGAGCTCACCACTCTGTGTCATACTACAGTCTATTGTCCGTGTTCTTGGAGCCACTGGTGCTATTCTAGGAGTGTAGTGGGATGCTACGTAGCCCTTAAGCACTGACCGGCTTATCTCCAGTTCTGGGATCTCTACCCCAGTCCATCGGTCTCAGAGCCCTCTTCAGAGCTGGGGAGATGATGCAAGACATGGCTTTGACCTTCAGCCCTGAGAGATGAATGGCCTTACCTGACAAGCACAGGTGGAACCTCGCATCCTGGATTGGAGTTCAAAAGGAGGAGGATGGGCGGAGCAGTGCACTTCCCCTTACCCTCCCTGCCCCAAACCTCAGCCACGTGGGGGCAGGTGAGGAGGAGATGTTCAGCCCCGAGCAAAGACACGTGAAGGACACCTGTCCAGCGAGCAAGGGCAAGGCCAGCATGCGGGTGGCGGTTCAGAGCTGAACCATCTAGGTCAGGATGTGCAACGAGGGGCAAGGAGGACCTCAGTTGGAGCCATGCAGAGATGGAATGGGATGGTCCCTAAGAGCTGCTTCCTCCCTGATGAATGGAGTGAATAAAAGAGAATTTAAGAATCATACGAGAACTTACCTAAACTCTTAGTACTCAAAATGTGGTCCACTGACCAGCATCGGGTATCACCTGGGAACTTGTTAGAAAAGCAGGAGAGCAGGCCCGCCCAGACCACTGAACCAGAACCGGCATCCTCATACGATCCCCGTGTGGTTTTAGAAGCATTAAACTAAATTACCTTTTAGATGGCTTTGAGGAGTCGCTCATCACATTATTGTTTATTATAGCACATTATGTGGAAATAATCTAACGATCAGTCATTTGGAGAACTGTTAATAACTGGCTACAAATTCATATGATAGAATAACTATTGGCACAGTACAAAGAATGAAATGACTTTCATATACTGGTAAGAATGAGATCGAGCCACATTGTTACCTGAAAAAAGTGAAGTCATTTCTAAAGCAAAATTTGTTCTAGGTCATCTATCAAATATTTTAAGATAAGGTGGAAACTCTACAAGTACTAGAAGAAAATGTGAGAACGTATTTTTATAATTGTAAAGTGTATAAGATCTAAGCATATCCCAAACCAAAAGGTCATAAAAGAAAGGACTGATAAGCTCAGACATATAAGAATCACATTTTTATGACAAAACACACTATAGAAAGATAAAGCACAAACAACAGGTTGAGAAAGAATTTGAAACATCATAAACAAGAAGTTACTTTAATAAATAAAGAGTTCCTACTAATCAGTAAGAAAAGACAGCCCAGCTGGCATGGCTCAGTGGTTGAGTGTTGACCTATGAACCAGGAGGTCACGGTTCAATTTCCGGTCAGGGCATCTGCCCAGGTTAGGGCTCGATCCCCAGTGTGGGGCATACAGGAGGCAGCTGATTGATGATTCTCTCTCATCATTGATGTTTCTCTCTCTCTCTCCCTCTCTGAAATCACTAAAAAATATATATTTTTTTTAAAAAATTCAAGTTCTTGGCTCTAAGACCCGAGCTCATTTCTCTGTGATGGGGCTGCCTGCCCAATCAACTCCGCATACTGCAATGTCGTGATCCTGCCTGCAGGGGGCGCGCCACTCACCCTGGAGACTGGCTGCAGGCATGCTTTGAAGATGGGGTGGGGTCACTGTGAGTTGGATGCACCGCACAGAGACCTGGGAGGCGTCTCACCTGACCTGACACCTGATTGGAAGCGCAGAGGGTGGGGGGGTAGCAAGGCTGGACTCTCTGTGCTCACCTGGAGGCGTAGCAGGTGACCCACAGGGCAGTCCCCAAACACAGCCCAGGTAGGAAACCAGGAGCGATCCTCTGCTGTCCCTCCAGAGTAGGACAGCCCAGGAGCATGAAGGGGGGACTTGGGGGACCTTAGAGCCCCATCCTCTCCCTCAGTTCCTCCGAAGCTCTCACCCCGATAAGCATAACTGAGTGGGGCGCTGGCTGCTCGAGGAGCTCCTGCGAGCTGACTGCGTGCATGTCTCCTCAGCTCTGCGTTCTGTGACTTCCCATTGGTCCGTGAAACGGGTGGGCATGCTCACCCCAGGAAACGCATCACTATGGATCTTGCAAGGCAACCGCCCCACAGCCAGTCGTCAGCCATTCACCCCAGACCACTGCATGGGAGAACACAGCCCCTTACAAAGCTTTTAAAAGAAGTCCCCGAGGCCCCCTCCAATGACCATCCTTAAGTACCTTCTTTTAAAATGTTTTAAAATTTATTGATTTAGAGAGAGAGGGAGGGGGGTAGGGGAGAGAGAGAGAGAAAGAAAGAGAGAGAGAGGTTTGTTGTTCCACCTGGTTACGCATTCACTGGTTGATTTCTGTATTCTGTATGTGCCCTGACCGGGGATTGAACCTGCAACCCTGGCATATTAGAACGACTCTCCAACCAACTGAGCCACCTGTCAGGGCCTTAGGTACCTTCTATAGAGAAGCCTGGGCCCACTGGTACACTGCTACTTGCTCTCATAGTGCCTGCACTATATATGTATTAAAAATGAGGTTTGCATTTAAAATAAAAGCACATTTTAATTACATACATATGAGTACTGTATGTACATACTTCTTTATTGAAAGGCTGTCTCCACACTGGGCTGCAGCTCCATGAGGCAGGTGCTCTTCCCGCCTTACTCATGGGCGTAGCCCCAGCACCCAGCTGTTAGGTGCCCCAGAAATGCTTGTGGAAGGAGTGCCCAACTCCTGCCAAGTCCCTGCTGCCAACCTGAGGGCCCCGCTGTAGAACCCGAGGCCTTGGCTTAGAGCAGTGGTTCTCAACCTTCCTAATGCCGCGACCCTTTAATACAGTTCCTCATGTTGTGGTGACCCCCAACCATAAAATTATTTTCGTTGCTACTTCATAACTGTAATTTTGCTACTGTTATGAATCGTCATGTAAATATCTGATATGCAGGATGTATTTTCATTGTTACAAATTGAACATAATTAAAGCATAGTGATTCATCACAAAAACAATATGTAATTATATATGTGTTTTCCCATGGTCTTAGGTGACCCCTGTGAAAGGGTCGTTCGACCCCCAAAGGGGTCTCGATCCACAGGTTGAGAACCGCTGGCTTAGACTGACGCTGCCCTTTGTCTCCTGGCCTTGAACACTTGCTGAACCTCTCAGAGCTTCCCCAGAGCTGGCTGCCCTGCCTCCCCCACCGGGCTGTTGTAAGGAGTGAGTGACCGCATGCATCTGAGGTGCCTCAATCCATGTGTGCACATAGTAGGTACTCAGCAAGCAGGGGTTGAACAGGAGTGGACCTCAGATCCTCTCGTGCCTCTCTCCCG
>NW_005872526.1:42397-48009 GCF_000147115.1 Myotis lucifugus
TGTCCCTTCTGGGGACCCTGTCCTGTCTGTGCCCTCCCCTTCCCCCACCTGGAACAGCCTTCCCTTCCCCTCTTCACCAGTCGCACCCCACGCATCCTTCAGCACCCACCTGTGCCCTTCGTGACGTCTGAGGCAGCCTCGGGCCTCATTCCTCTCCTCCTCCCAGAAAGGCTGGATAGCGGTTTTGAGGCTACTGTGCGATCCCCTGTGTGATTATGAACGGTCTTCATTACAGCCCAGGAGCCTTGAAGGCGGGGTCAAGTCTTCTGGTTCTGAGCATCTCTCGCAGGCAGCACCGAGCCCAGAGCTGGCACCGAGCAGTTCATGCCCCTGCGGAGGAAGCAAACAGGCGCTGGCTCCTCCTAAGGGCCCTCTGTCAGGGGCCCTCAGCCTGCCAGGCATCGGGCCAGAACAGGGAGATGAGCTCAAAGAGGAGACGAGCCATAAGAAGCAGTTATTAGGCCGGGCCAGGTCACAAGGCCGTGAAAAGGGACGCCCTGGGCTCTTGGGAGCACAAAGGAAGTTGTGAGCCTAGTCTGTGCTGGGGGAGGGGAGAGGATGGGGATGGGAGAGAAGGGAAGGAAGGAGGGAGGGAGGGAGGAAGGGAATTTTCTCATCTTTGCCTTTCACGGGCTCAAAGGGGAAAGCGGCCTTGTCCCTGGCTGACGGGTCAGCAACTCTGCTTCCTGTGTGGGAAGGGACCACACTCAGGCAAAGCGTGCGGGAGGCTCCTATTCCCAGGCCCCTGCTGCCTTCCCCTCTGCCCACCAGATGTCAGGTGAAGATGCCCACAGGCCTGCTCTGCCCAGTGCCGGAGGGGGTGGCCCCAGCCAGAAAGCCACGTGCTGAGGGCGCAGCTGAGGGGCCTTGCTCCCCTGGGCACTCTCCATCCTCTTCAAGGCCCTCGGGAGCCTGAGAGCCCCACAGACGAGGTGCTGGCAACTAGCAGCTCCCCCTCAACCCTGCCGTTCCCCAGGGGGCCAAGGAGTGAGGGGGGGGGAGGCCAGAGGATGCAGGGGTGAGGGGGAGGCACGGGGAGGGTGTCTCTGTAAGGTGAAAAGCGTGTGGCGTTATGAGCAGCTCCCAGGGTCAGAGCCCATAGTCCTGGGTTCGAATCCTTGCTCTTCCATTTGATCAGCCCTGTGCCCCCAGGGAAGTCCCTCACCTTCTCTAAGCTCAGAATCCTGGTCGAGAAAGGGCTCTCCGATGGCCCACCTCACCCAGGTCTCTGCAGGCGCTGGCACCGAGCGCCATGGGCCACACAGGCTCAGCCAGCGTCGGCCTGCTCATGCCCCACGTGGCCTGCTCACTGCCCGGGTGCCCCTGGCTCACCCTTCAGTCCCCGCAGACTTCCGACAGTGCGGGTGCGGGGCCCAGCCCTGAGGTCCGCCAAGCAGCAGAGAGGCCTGCGAGGCTGGGCTGGAGGATGCACACCGCCCCGAGCCACGGCGACCCCTTGGCCTCCGGAGGCCCTGACTGGGGAGCCAGAAAGCTTTGCGCATACATTTGCCTAGAAAGCTGCCCGGCCTGCTAGCTGGCACCAGCAGGGCCACACTGGGTGTGATAGGGGACCAGCGCTCCCCGCCTCGCAGCGCCTGAACTAGAGGAACACAGGTAGCCCGAGAGAAGGTATGGTGAGCAGGGGCGGGGAGCGTGGGAAGGAGTCGGGAGGCCTCAGAGGACCCAGGGGAGCTCGCCCCGCCTTCATACCCGAGAAGACCAGCAGGACCCCAGCAGCAGGACCTGCAGGGCCGCCCTCTCCTGCCCTCACCAGGGCTCCCGCTGGAAGGCCCTGGATGCAGACAGGACACCTGCTCCTGCTCCCCCGCCCCCTCCCAGGACTGGGGCAGCAACCCAGGCCAGGAAATTTTAATTCCAAATACTGAACACCTGCAGGTTGGTTATCGATCCCGACCTCTCACCTTTCAACAAGGAAAATGTGAGCCAGAGAGGCTGATGACTGCCGGGCATGCAGAGGTGGCTGGTGCAGAGCTGGGGGGGGAGGGGGGGCGGGCATCAGGGCGACAGCCTGCAGCCTCTGGCCTTGGGGGTGTGGCCTCAGGAAGCTGAGATGACTGGCCCATCCCTGGGAGCAGCCCTCTCTCAGGCTCCACCCAGACAGAAAGCCGGCCAGACACACCTACACTGTTCTCAGCAAGAGGACGGTGAGCAGGGACCTGGGTTTGTTACCTGTGTGGCCTGAACCCTAGTGTGTGCCGAGGTATACAGTAGGTGCTCAGTGAACATCCGGTAAACAAACAAGTGCATGTGTGGCAGCTACGATCCCCGAAGAAGACAGATGACACCCACATTGGGAGAATGCGAGGAAGGTCGAATGAAGGGACTATGACAGGGCTATGGGCAGGGTTGGGGGAACCAGACACCAGCACAGCGGGCCCTGCTGGTTGGTTAGCGCTCCCAACCCAGGAGGCTCGCCAGGCGGTGACCTGCAGACTGTGAACAGCCCCTGTGAGGAGAATGTGGGGGCCCAGCTCCAGAGGACCTGCAGCCTCAGCTGAGGGTGCAGCCAGCCTGAGGCAGCCCTCAGAGACGGCCCGAGGTCCAGGCCCCTTCCTTGTGCTCCCTCCCTCTGACCCTCTACGGCAGCGGTTCTCAACCTGTGGGTCGCGACCCCTTTGGCGGTCGAACGACCCTTTCACAGGGGTCACCTAAGACCATCCTGCATATCAGATATTTACATTACAATTCATAACAGTAGCAACATTACAGTGATGAAGTAGCAACAAAAATAATTTTATGGTTGGGTCACAACATGCGGAACTGTATTTAAAGGGCCAGAAGGTTGAGAACCACTGCTGGGGGCTCCCCTTGGCTGAACAGAGCTGGAAGCTTTGGGGGGAGGAAGGGCAATGGAGGGGTGACTGGAAGATACCCAGTGCGGCATGAAGGTTCCCCTGACGTGCGACCCGCCCTGGGGACCCTGGAGAAATCCTTTCTCCCACAAGTTGCTCCTGCTTCTCTGTGGCCTGAGTGGGAGACCAGGTCCCCGTGGTAACGGAGGAGGTAGGTCCTCTCCGCCCTCCTTCCTCCAGGCTGGGTAAGAAGGCTGCCAGCCTTGATAGCTACGAGCCTCTGCCCCTTCTCCCTTCTAGAACGGGCCTCCCCTCAAGTCAGGGCATCTCGGCCTCAGCACTGTGGGCATTTGGGACTGGGCGTTCTTGCTGTGGGGGCTGCACCCTTGACCTCTTCCCACCAATGCCAGTAGCAAGGCCAGAGGCCCCCCTCCCCTGCCTGAGCTGTGACAACCAAAAACCTCAAGATACTGCTAAAGGCACCGCCCCCTCCCCCGCCCCCTGTCCCGGAAGCCAAACTGGCCCCCGTGGAGAACCACTACCTTAGCTGACGCTTCTGAGGGCAGACACCCGGCCGGGCCCTGCCCTTTATACCGACAACGAAAACCGTTTCCTTGCTTCCTGGGTACCATCAGAGCTGGCGGTTTTAAATCCAGTCAGCGACACAATTAGCACACGCACACAGCCGTTTGCAGGCATCAGCAGGCAGTAATTTTTGGAAAAGAGAAACATAAGAATATATACATACACAATGAGAAACTGGGTAAATACAGATAGGGTGTGTTTATTTATTTTCCACCTACTTTCGCAATGGATGTAAAGCAACTTAAATGAAAACCAGGGAGGGGGATGAGACAAAGGGAGATGAGACCGCACCTGGAGATGGAGTTTCGAATGAAACGGATTATGTGCTGGCTCAAGACGCACCACAAATTTAGCTCAATGCTCTTAGCACCCGTCTCTCACAGGGAAGCAGGACTAGTCACCAAGACCCTCAGGGCTCCCTGCCCTGACGTCCCTTTTCCACCACAGCCTGCTGTATCCTGCCGGCACCTGCCCAGGCCGTGTGTGGCTGGGATGCGCAGACTCACGGTGGCCTGTGGTCCAGCCGGTCAGGGTCCGGGCTTGGCCTTGCCTGGGAAGGGGCTGGCTGCCCAGGCCACGCCCAGGATTCTTTTAGGAGCCGGGGGGATGAGCGGGCAGTACTGTCTCCCTGGTGGCTCCAGGAGTGGGATGGAGCACCGTGCCTGGGTCTCTTTCCCTTCCTTTTGGTATTATTATGTCTCTAGCACACCATTTGTCTCACTTGGGGCTGAGGACACGACACCTATTTTACAGGTAAAAATAATAACTACGGTTTATTGAGTACTTACTATGGGCCAGGCCCCTTTCTGCATTTTATCCCACTCCATCTTCACCATCACCCAGGAGGCAGCTAGAAATCAGACAACTGAGGTTTACAGTGGATACTGAGACTTATGAAATGGGAAGCCACTATCCCCAAACCCCATAGCTAGTGAGTGATGGAGCAGGGCCTGCGAGCCAGCCGGGCCTCACCCAGAGCCCTGAGTGGGCTGCCAGCTCCCCTGCCTCCAGGGAAAGCTGGAGGTCAGAGAGGAGGAGGAGTTCTACCCTCGATGGAGGGACCCCACAGACAAACTCCCAATAGGGGGTCCCAGGCGGTGTTTCCTCCTTCCTCCCACCTCTGCACTCAGGGGCAAGAAAGATCTTGATCTATAAAATGAGGGCTGATGGATTCTGTCTTCATTTAAAAATTAGGTATTTTGCTCATTAGAGATGTTTGCATTAATTTTGATTTTTAAAAAATATTTCGCCGAAACCGGTTTGGCTCAGTGGATAGAGCGTCGGCCTGCGGACTGAAAGGTCTCAGGTTCGATTCCGGTCAAGGGCATGTACCTGGGTTGTGGGCACATCCCCAGTAGGGGGTGTGCAGGAGGCAGCTGATCGATGTTTCTCTCTCATCGATGTTTCTAACTCTCTATCTCTCTCCCTTCCTCTCTGTAAAAAAAGCAATAAAATATATTAAAAAAAATATTTCACTAAAATGATTCCTCTTGGTTACTGAGATTCCCCCCCCCCCTTGAATCTTGCACCCCAGAGGCAAGTGCCTCACTTAGTCTCCACTTCCAGAGAGGCTAACACTGACCATCACCACAACCTGCTCCTGGCTTTCTGCTCACACCATCACTCAGCCGTTTCCTGGTCACGTGAGGGGACAGAGCCGGCTCCCTTCCGCCTGGTGGTCAGGGCTGGTGCGAGGACCAAGGGGAGGGAGGAGGCTGG
The DNA here is from genome assembly GCF_000147115.1 of Myotis lucifugus. Taxonomy (NCBI): domain Eukaryota; kingdom Metazoa; phylum Chordata; class Mammalia; order Chiroptera; family Vespertilionidae; genus Myotis; species Myotis lucifugus. Next base: position 47,515 of record NW_005872526.1, read on the forward strand.
AACAACAAACCCATGGGCTGTTCTTCCAACCATCACACCAGACCCTCTCCACCCTGACACACCAGCGAGGACGGCCACCCCATTGGACAGGTGGAGAAACTGAGATTCAGGGTCAGAATGCCTCGCCGAAGGCCACACCATCAGGGTGGGCCTCTTGGTCCGAGGCTTTCTCCACCCACCCCTCCCGCTTCCAGTCCCAGCCCTGGGTCCTGCAGGAGAGCAAGGCGGGGGTGGCTCTTGTCCCGGGTCACTCCGCTCGCTCGCCAGGACTCTGCCAGCTGCCTCCTGGCATTGCCTCTGAAGCTGTGAGCACCAGTCCGACCCAATCTGTAGGGAAAGCAAATGGGCTTTATGGAGAAACATAAGGCGTTGTCTGAGTTAATAAGATAACAACTTAATATGTTCTCTACCCTACCCCAGCCGCCGTCTCAAACAAGCTAGCAAGGGTGCAGTTTGCCTTTACGTAATTTAGGGAAGGCATTTGAAATTCCCATC
>NW_005872526.1:48234-69502 GCF_000147115.1 Myotis lucifugus
ATATCAGAATAAATCATTCTTACCACCAATAAATCAAAAATTAATCTCCAGAAAACTCAATGCCTGTCCTATCCCTCAAATAACAAGTAGCAGAATCTGTCCCAGGAACTTGGCATTAGCTGAGTCCTGTTCCCCCAGCATCCCCAGGGAGGGGGTTTATAGACAAAGGAGCCGCAGCTCCACACTGCCCCCTGGTGGAGCTGCGCCAGAGCTGTGGCCCAGCCCTGGGATTGGACCCCATGCCAGCAGCACCTCATTATACCTAATTATACCAAATCCTACCAGACACCACGGCCCCCTTTCGTCCTGAGAGAGCCTCTTCCATCTGGGTAAGTACCCTTTACTTTGCCATTTTCCCACTCATTTTTTCTCCTCTTCTCAGTTCTACTCTTTTCCCTCTTATCCAACTCTTTCCTTAAACTTTTTCTCTTTTTTTCCTTTTTATTTTTCTCTCCCCTTCCTTTGAAAGCTCCCTTCCTTCACTTCCTTCCACCTTTCAGGCCTTGGAATCCAGGATAGAAGAGTTAGAAATCTAACATGTATGTTATATGCCAGGTACTGTGCTAAGACTCAGAAGGGCAGCAAGGGAATATTAAGAAAGATCATCAAGAGAAAGAAAAAAAAAGACCACTATGAGCAAAGATATGTCATTAGAACATCCACACCTTTGTATTCCTGATTACTATGATAGGAAAAGAATTGAAATATGGTGTTGGAGGAAAGCTGTAGGGACATCCTACAGCATCAAGTAGGTCCTAGAGCCAATTAAGCCAGAAACATCGCTGGAGGCAAAACTGACCAAACCGAAGCTGTCCTACGGCGGGCACATCATGAGAGGGTAGGGTTCTTTGGAGAAGACAAAAATGCTGGAAAAAAACAGAAGGCAGCAGGAAAAGAGGAAGACCGTTTCAAATCTGAGATGGATTGACTCCATAAAAGAAGCCTTAGGCATGAGTCCACAGGAGCAGAGGACAGGACACTGTGGGCACCACTCATTCATAGGGTCGCCGGGCGTCAGAGCCGACTCAATGGCGTGTACAAAAACAAGTCATGCTGGACAATTCCTACCTCTCAGTGAATCCCCAAACACGTCGATAATCTTATCCCCATTTTACAGACGAGGAAACTTAGACTCAGAGAAGTTAAATCACTAATATGCTACGTATGTAAGCTCATAAGTATATACCCTTGAGCCCATGCTCTTAACCACTGCAGTACCACAGACGGTCTTAAAAGACAGGTCAGAAAGTTTGGAAGTTATGTTGAGTGAAATTTTTAATTTTAAAAAAAGGTGACATTGTCAAAATTTCAAATCTGTGTTTTAGAAATATCTGTGAGAATAAAAGACAGAAATTGTGCTCATTGGTCCATCTGAGATTGGGGCAGTATACAGATATTCATTGTGTTATTTATTCTCGATGTTCTTTTCTGTAATAAGAAGAATTTCATACTCTTTTTAAATTAGAGAAAAACATATTCTTGGGGTTTCGTGGGAAACAGAGGGTCTGGACTGTGATAGAAATCCGAGGGAGATGTAGTGGCCTGAACAGAGGCCATAGCATGGGGGTGAAGGGAACTAGATGCATTCGAAAGATATTGAAGAATAGAAGGGCCTTGAGAAATGAGGCCAATCCCCGGGGTTTCTTTGGGCGGAACGGTGGTGAGATAAGGTCCCTGGAATATAGTGGGAAATAGAATTCTACCGAGATACATCAGAGGCAGTTGTCCATCTGGGTTTGGAGCTAAATAAGTTGGGGGTAAATTTGGGGAGACATTGGAGAGCAAGCGAGTGTTGTGAGGAAAAAGAAAACCTAGGGGTAGACCCTTGAGGAACTAAAATAATGGGCAGAAAAAATGCAAATTAAAACCACAATGAGATATCACCTCACACCTGTCAGAATGGCTATCACCAATAAATCAACAAACAACCAGTGTCGGTGAGGATGTGGAGAAAAGGGAGTCCTGTGCACTGTTGGTGGGAATGCAGACTGGTGCAGCCACTGTGGGAAGCAGTATGGAGTTTCCTTAAAAAATTAAAAAAGGAACCATTGTTTGACCCCGTGATCCCACTTCTGGAATGTGTCTGAAGAAATCCAAAATGCTAATTTGAAAGAATATGCACCCTTATGTTCAATGCAGCACTATTTACAACAGCCAAGATCTGGAAGCAGCCCAAGTGCCCATCAAGTAGATGAGTGGATTAAAAAGCTGTGGTACATTTACAAAATAGAATACTACTTGGCCCTAAAAAAGAAGGAAATCTTACCTTTTTCAACAGGATGGAGGGACCTGGAGATTATTATGCTAGGTGAAATAAGCCAGTCAGAGAAAGACACATATTGTATGATTTCACTTATATGTGGAATATACTATAATAGAAACAGACTCACAGATACAGAGAACAGACTGACAGCTGTCAGAGGGGAGGAGGTGAAAAGGTGAAGGAATTTAAAAAAACACACACCTCATAGACACATTCAACAGGATGGTGATTACCAAAGGGGAAGGGAGTGGGGGGAGGCAGAAGAGGGTGAAAGGGGGATGAATGGAGACAGAGGGGACTGACTGTGGGAGGTGAACACGCCCTACCATATACAGATGCTGCACTATAGAATTGTACACTTTAAACTTATATAATTTTATTAACCAATGCCACCCAATAAATTCAATTAAAAAATTTTTAAAAAGAATAAAGTTTCTGCTCTGCTTTGTGGAACTCAGTCTGGTTCCCTTGGCGCAAACAGCACTGGGCAGGACTGGGCAGAGGGTAGGTAGCACTTTAGAAAAAATGTGTCAGTTTCTTATCAATTAAACCTACATTTGCCAGACAACTCAAAATTCTACTATAGGTATTTACCCAAGGGAAATAAAAATATGTCCACACAAAGATTGTAAAGATATGTTCATAGCCATTTTATTCATCAGAGCCCCAAGCAAAAAACAACCCAAATGCCCATGAACAGGTAAGTGGATAAGTATATTGTACTGCCCTGACTGGTTTGGCTCAGTGGATAGAGCATCGGCCTAGGGACTAAAGGGTCCCAGGTTCGATTCCGGTCAGGGGCATGTACCTTGGTTGTGGGCATATCCCCAGTGGGGGGTGTGCAGGAGGCAGCTGATCGATGTTTCTCTCTCATCGATGTTTCTAACTCTCTATCCCTCTCCCTTCCTCTCTGTAAAAAATCAACAAAATATATTAAATATATATATAGTACTATATCTATACAATGGAATACTACTCAGCAATAAAAAGGGTGAACTATGATATATACAACATGATCAATCTCAAAAATATTATTTGGAGCAAAGGAAGTCAAACATAAAAGATTGTATTCTATGTGATTCCATTTACATGAAATTCTATTACAGCCAAAACAACTGTAGCATGACAGAAAGCAAATTTGTCGCTTCTCAGCATAGGTGGCTGGGGAGGGGGTAGATTTGAGAGGGAATTGACTGAGGGACAGCTTTGGGGCAAGACTGAACTGCTCTATATCATGCTTGTGGTGTTAGTGCTCACACGGGTGTATTCACTTGTCAAAACTCACCCATTTGGAATGCAGATTGGCGCAGCCACTGTGGAAAGCAGTAGGGAATTGCATCAAAAAATTAAAAATGGCCCAGCCATCGTGGCTCAGTGGTTGAGTGTCAACCTATGAACCAGGAGGTCACAGTTCAATTCCAGGTCAGGGCACATGCCCAGGTTGTGGGCTCAATCCCCAGTAGGGGGCGTGTAGAAGGCAGCCGATCAATGATTCTCTCTCATCATTGATGTTTCTATCTCTCTTTCCCTCTCCCTTCATCTCTGAAATCAATAAAATATATTTTAAAAAATTAAAAATGGAACTGCCTTATGACCCAGCAATTCCACTTCTGGGAATTTATCCAAAGGTATCTGAAACACTAATTCGAAAGAATACATGTACCCATATGTTCATTGCAGCATATTTACAGTAGCCAAGATTTGGAAGCAGCCCAAGTGTTTATCAGTAGAGGAGTGGATAAAAGAGCTGCGGTATTTTTTTTTTACACAGTGGAATACTACTCTGCATAAAAAGGAAGAAAATCTTACCCTTTGCGACAGCATGGACGGACCTGGAGAACATTATTCTAAGTGAAATAAACCAGAGGAATACAAATATCATATGATTTCACACATATGTGGAAATTAATGAAAAAACTGAACTACCAAGCAAAATAGAGACAGACTCATAGATAGAGATAGGCAGACAGCTTGGGGCGGGGGGTGATGGTGAGGTGTTGTGAGGGAGGGTGGAGGAATTGAGCAAAAAAGAAAAAAGAGAGAGAGAACTCATGGACATAGACAACAGTGTGGTGGTTTTGGGGGTGGGAAGGCGGTGGGTAGAGGTGGAAGAGGGCATAGAGGGGATAAAGAGTGATGGAAAATGCTGGGGTCCAATCCCAGCGGGTCCAGGGGTCCCCAAAGGTGTGGACGGAGTCGGCGAAGAAGGAATGACACGAAGACAGCCTTCAGTTGATCAGCAGCCTAGTCAGGACCTATAGCCAGGATCTCCAGCCAAAGTTCTGGTCGGAGTTCTGGTTAGGAACTGATGAGGATCTGATGTTTATTGTCTTGTTACATCCGTATTTATACCAGCCGATTTTAATCCTGTCAATTTCTATTACAAAGGTTAGGGCGTTTCTTATCTCCATTCCAGGGAGTAAAGATTATGTAGCTTAACTACCCACCTGGCACTTAATTAAGGGGTTGTATCCCCTCCCTAACCTCAGGGAAAAATCCCCACCTGGGGAAACAACCTTTCTCGGAGAGGTGACCTTGGTTAAAACACATGGCGCTAAAGGGAGCAAACATATTAAGAACAGTATGCTATATACGCCAGGTCCATTGAAACATATGCTGTGCAGATGTTTCTTTCCTGCAGCGACTGTGTCAAGCAGCAAGGATGGACCGGCTTCCGGCAGGAAAAAATTAAATTAAAAATAATAAAACAAAATATCCTCAAAAAACTCACCCATTTGTTAAAAATGATTTCGTTTTGCTGTATGTAAATTATGCTTCCATAAAACTGATTAAATAATTTTCTAAAACAAATATAGGACAGAGAAAGAATAACTGGAAACTAAATCCTAAGTGTAAGGGTTCAGAGTGAAAAGTTAATCTTGAATAAAACAAAATATACTTTTTCCTTCGAGCTTTACCTGGAAGGAAGAAAGCAAGAGAACAGAATAGCAGAGAGAGCCCGGGAAGCAGGCGTTGGGGGTGCGTGGGTAGTGGGGGTGGAACAAGAAGTCTCAGGGCCACGGTGAAATGTAACCTTGTAACCTCCACAGCCCAATAGTCCTGTCTCCCTGAGGAAGATGATGACGGCCGGCATTTTGTTTATGGTGGTAAAGGTTGACCAGATGGATTTCAAAGGTGATCCAAGGACGCTACCTACTGAAGGCAGGAGTGTGGGCTGCTAGGCTGGGTTTGCACCCGTAGCCCATGTCGCATTTGCACGAAGCCACTTCAAAGATGCAGGAAAAGCATTCGGTCCGCACACCATCCAGGTGCCTTAGCGATCTCAGGAGGCCTCTGACCAATCATCACCTGCAGGTGGAGCTGCACTTCTGCTGCTGTTGCCTTGGGTTCAGGGGAAAGAGGCAGCCCAGCGAAGTCTCACACGTGTTGCTTGGAAGTGTTGTGACAGCCAAGAAATCGGGCTGGTGTCAAAAGAAGCCACACTGGCTGTTTCCTTTCTATTATTTTTCAAAAAGCAATTGGATCTTTCAAGCCCTGTGAGAAAAAAGTTTGCTAAACCTACCTCTGCGGGGGCATGTGTTGATTCTAGTGTTTATCTTGTCTCTGATCCCAGAGGACACATTCCTCTTCCCCGGGGCCTCTCACCCTCTGCCACCACACAGGTCTCCTCCATGGCCCCTCCCCAGGCTCCCCAGACCCTGAGGGATAGGGGCAAAGGCTGGGCTCTTTCTGGAGAAGGCAGGCCAGCCTCACCTCGCCACATTTGCCTCGTGATTACAAACGACAGAAACCTGTATTAAGCAAAAAAAAAAAAAAAAAAAGTGACTTTGTGGTTATGTAACAAAAGTCCAGGGATGGACCAGCTGTGGCTATGGCTGGATTCAGGCTTCAGACCTCCCCCAGGACATGACTTTGCTCATTTCTCCATTTGCCATCCTCTCCGTTGGCTTTGGTCTCTGTGGAAATCTGGCAGCAAAAGCTGTACCCCAATTCCTCTCAGGTTTTTATTCCTCTAATAAAATTTCATGAAGTTACTTTTTTAAAGATATTTTTAAATGTTTTTATTGATATTTTAGAGAGAGAGAAAGAGAGAGTGAGAGAAACATTGATCAGCTGCCTCCCACCTGGGGATGGAGCCCCTAACCTGGGCATGTGGCCTGACTGGGAATTGAACCAGTAACCTTTCGGTGCACAGAACGACACTCACCCAATTGAGTCTCACCAGCCAAGGCCAGGAAGTTACTTTTGTTGGTTCCTTTTAGTCTAAGGCAGTGGTCGGCAAACTGCGGCTCGGCAAACTGCGGCTCTCGAGCCACATGCGGCTCTTTGGCCCCTTGAGTGTGGCTCTTCCACAAAATACCGACTTCTGCGCATGGGCCACGAAGTTTCAATCGCACTGTAGGTGCGCGCCCGCATGTGGTATTTTGTGGTATTTTGTCATGCGTTTTGTCATGTGGTATTTTGTCATGACTCTAAGGTCATGCGTCCATCTTTAACCAATCATTGCCACTTAGGAAATGCAATATTTTGGCTTGCTTAGGACCTCAACCCAAACCACATGGCCTGAGAGGAGTGGAAGGAAGGTCCCCCCAAACTTTATCACGGAATAATTACTCCATGAAAGGAAATGGACCATGGGAGGCCAAATAGCTGGTGTCCACCTCACTAGGAGCCCTCGGCGGGCTCTTCAAGGCTCTCTGCTTCCGGCGCCTCAGAGAGAAAGTGAAGGTCAGTGGGTTGGCTAATTCCCACAGGGCGGGACAAAGCGCTGCACGAGAGGCGCGACCTGCCGGCCCTTGGAGAGAACGTGAAGGATTCCTTGGACCAGCTCTCAAGGTTTTCTATACCTTAACAGCAACCTTTGTCTCCACTTCTCTGCCTGCTCCATCCTAACTACTCTCATTTAGCATGATATAAAAACTCAAGTTCAATGCCCAGCCAGTATGGCTCAGTGGTTGAGCCTCGGCCCATGAATAGGGAGGTCACCCTTTGATTCCCTGTCAGGGCACATGCCTGGGTTGTGGGATCAATCCTCAGTTGTGGGCATGCAAGAGGCAGCCAATCAATGATTCTCTCTCATCATTGATGTTTCTATCTCTCTCATCCTCTCCCTTCCTCTCTGAAATCAATAAAAAATTTTTTTAACTCAAGTTCAAAGTACCCAGGTTCAAGCTGCAGCCCTCCTATTCACTCTTTGTATAATCTTGAGCAAGCCTGTTTCCTCATCTGTGAGATGGAGATAACAGTAGTGCATGCCTCATCGATCTTCGTTTTGAAGGATGAAAGAAGATATTGCTCAGATACAGTGAGACATCCACAAGGCTTGTATTCTCCTTCATCTCCTCCCTGAAATCCCATCTCAGCCCTTCTTTGCCCAGTTTGAGGCCCAGGATACTCACCGTTTTTGAACTTCAACACCTGGGCTTCTTTGTCCTCTGGCTTCCCCATGGTTTGATGAGGAGGTTGGCGTATGTCTTACCTGCCCCTTCCTACACTCTAACACGTCTCCAGCAGTGGCTCTGACCCTCCGTGGACCGCAGCTCCCGCGTGTGTCCCCGCCACCAAGACTCCACTTCCCACTTTTTCCTTCAGTGACACTTTTTCTTTCATTGTCTTTTCAGCCCTGGGTAGTGGTGACTGGGCATGGTGGCTGAGGCCCGAGTGCCTTAGCCTCCTTCATTTGGTCTCTTAACCCTGCTTGTACCTCCACCATACCGCTTCATTAAGGTATCTCCATCTACTACACCATCTGGGATAGGTGCTGTTCTGCTGAAACCCTGACTGATACAATAGTTGGTAACAGGTGTGGTCCCAGGAAACAACCTGCAGAGTGGGATTCTGGGACCAGGTCTCTCACTTATTTAATGGATGCATAATTGGTCTTGTTGCTGGGCAAAATGGGACTCTGGCGATCTGTGGCATGGAGGAGCATTAAAATATTCAAATTATCGCGAAGAGTGATGTAGGATGGAGAGTCAGTGGAAGACGAGGTTTTAAGTGATCAAGTGGCGGCTGCACTTGATTGCTATGGCAACAGTGATAATTATAATAAAGGCAGGATGGGCTGGCTACTTCTGACTTTGGAGAGTTTATGGGGAAGAGAGGGGGGGAAGATAGAACATTAATGATGAGAGAGAATCATTGATCGGCTGCCTCTTGCACACCCCCTGCTGGGGATCGAGCCTGCAGCCTGGGCATGTGCTCTGACTGGGAATCAAACCATGACCTTCTGGTTCATGGGAGAGTGCTCAACCACTGAGCCACAATGGCTGGGTGAGATTGAGGAGTTTTAAAACTTGAACTTTCAACTCAAGACATGAGTATAGAACCAGACAGGAGTATAGAACCAGAAGTTTCTATGGAGGCCTTAAAAGCATTCTTATTTCATGCAGCCCCAGAGAAGACAGAGCTGTGGGTCAGGCCTCAAGTCTAACTGTGTGGGCTGAAGATTTGCAATGCCTGTTTGATGTACAACTTTACCAAGTCTCTACGATCGTGTTAGGGCGCTGGTAGAGAAGGAGTTGGACATTGAAACTGGGATAAGAACATGTGAGGTGACACAAATTAAACTGAGATAGATGAACCCCTAGGCCTCCTCGAATCTCCCTTGCTAGAGAAAGCGGTCCCTTGCATAAACACTGTCCTATGACTTCACATAGGGCAGTTGCCTAGCAAATCTACTGTCCTCAATACCTAGCCCCACCTTCTCTCATTGCCTCCAGGCTCATCATGAGAGTTACAGCTTGTGAGAGCACAGAGAAGAATTCAGAAGATCTTCTCCAGGAGGCGAGAGCTAAACTCCAAAGGAATTGCAGTATCTTTCTATTTGCATTGCCAGGAACCTTGGGAGCATTATATGTGAATAGATTCCAAGAGTATTAGGCCAAGGAAGATGAAATATAGTTGGATTGGATCAAATTTGTCAGTCTGGGTGAATTCACCTGGAATTCAAGATGTACTGTAGTAGTTAAGCAGTTGGCAGTGGCTCTAATAGCCTGCGTGGTTGTGCCTGGCTGGAGTGACTCAGTTGGTTGTGTGTCATCTGGTGACTGAAAGGTTGCCGATTCCATTCCCAGTCAGGGCACATACCTGGGTTTTGGGTTTGATCCTGGTCAGGGCGGGTATGGAGGGCAACAAATCTCTCTCTCTCTCTCTCTCTCTCTCTCCCTGCACATCCTTGGGTGAAGATTAAAAAAATATTGTTTGCCTGGTTGAATAATTAAATACCAGATGAACTAGTGCCTTGGTGCAGCGCTATCCTTCATGGGACGAGATACATATTCGTATGCAAATTCACCTCTTTCCCTGAAACTCTTGCCAACACTATCATCAGGGGAGCTACTGAATCCCTTTTTCAGTGTTATCTTCTACAACATTGTCTCTAACAAAGGGATTCATATCAATACAAAAATTGTGCAGTAATAGCCTCCTGTCTAAGACATTTGGGGGTCCTGCCCTGTACCCCATCATCTGAAGGCAGGTAAAAGGGTGGAATAGCAACCAGAGGCTCACGTAAGACTCTGGCTGAGTGACTGCACCCGGAGACATTGGGGTGTTGCCCTACAGGATGTCATCTATGCTTTAAACCTGTAACCAAACCAGGGGTGCCATTTCCCCCAAAGCCAAAACATAAAGGTCCAAAAACCAGGCGGAGGAGGTGGAACTCACGGTTATATCTAATAATACATTTCTAGAACTTTTTCTTGATGTGCACATTCTCTTGGTCTTGGGGGCATTTAGTTCTCAAGGAGGAGAGCTTCCACAGGGAACATACACAGTCATATTCTCATTAAATTGGAAGCTGACACCCACCCCCCAAACATCTGGGCTCCTCTTGTCACTGAACAACAGCCAGGGAGAGAGGTTCCATAACTAGTTAAGGCGATTGGTTCAGTCACCGAGAGGAAATTGGGCTGCTGCTATACCCCGGGCCGACTGCCTGTTTCAGGACCCTGGGGGATTGCTCTAGAATCAAGCATGTCAAACTCAAAGGCGAATACGGGCCAAATAAACAAGGCATAGGGCCCACGGGCCGCGAGTTTGACATGCTTGCTCTAGATCAGTGGTTCTCAACCTCCCTAATGCCGCGACCCTTTAATACAGTTCCTCATGTTGTGGTGACCCCCCAACCATAAAATTATTTTTGTTGCTACTTCATAACTGTAATTTTGCTACTGTTATGAACCGTAATGTAAATATCTGATATGCAGGATGTATTTTCATTGTTACAAATTGAACATAATTAAAGCATAGTGATTAATCACAAAAACAGTATGTAATTATATATGTGTTTTCCGATGGTCTTAGGCGACCCCCGTGAAAGGGTCGTTCGACCCTCAAAGGGGTCGCGACCCACAGGTTGAGAACCGCTGCTCTAGCTAAATGCCGCCCCGCCAGGACCTTGGCAATAGCCGAGGGGAGCCTCCAGCTGGCGCAGAGCAGCACAGGCTGCAGGGCCCTGGCTGGTCCATTCTTCAACCTCCTCCAGCTCTAGTGAGTGAGAAGACAGGGTCTGTGGAGTTCAATCCAATTCAACAGCAGTTATTGGAAAGCTTTTGGAGGTAACCGTGCAGCATCACTGACTAACCAGACATTCAGGAAATGAATTGTTCTGGTAAATTGAGTTTCCTAAGTAACTACGTTTTATTCCGAAAACTCTTGTTAAATATCTTCCTGAAATGTCCTACTCTGCTTTCTTCCCACCGTCAGCACAGCCTCATGAGCATGGCTGATGCTTTCTTTGATGAACTGGGATCTTAAAGGCCCTCGAGGTGATTATTTCCAGAAGACCAAGTCTCCAGGCGATACTGCAGATAGAGGAAGGAAGGTGATGCGGCTGAGTGAACTGCACAGGACAGAAGATACTTCATCAAAAGATAAATGCCTGGTATCAGCTTGATTTGCCAGCATTTGCCTTCTTCTTTTTTAATCCTCACCTGGGGATATTTTTTCCATTGATTTTTAGGGAGAGTAGAAGAGAATGGATGGGAGAAAAAGAGAGAGCCCTGACCGGTTTGGCTCAGTGGATGGAGCGTCGGCCTGCGGACTGAAGGGTCCCAGGTTCGATTCTGGTCAAGGGCATGTACCTTGGTTGTGGGCACATCCCCAGTGGGGGGTGTGCAGGAGGCAGCTGATCAGTGTTTCTCTCTCATCGATGTTTCTGACTCTCTATCCCTCTCCCTTCCTCTCTGTAAAAAATCAATAAAAAATATATTTAAAAAAAAAGAAAAAGAGAGAGAGAAAGGGAGAGAGAGAGAGAGATTGGTTGCCTCCAGCATGGGACTCAGGGGATCAAAACTGCAACCCAGGTATGTGGCCTTGACCGGGAATGAACCTGAAACCCTTTGGTGCATGGGTGATGTTCTAACCCCTGAGCAACACCGGCCAGGACTCGGTTGCCTTCTGAAAGGGGAGTTTCAGGACGCTCTGGTTAGGAGAAAGCTTGGGGAGCTGAGGGCTGATTGCTGTAAGGCTAATGCTGCTCACCCGTGATGCTGGTGTTTATATGGGCCTCTGCATCTTCATGCCTCTTTCATGTTTATGCTCCCATTGGGGTCTCACATCAGCCCTTTGAGATGGTGAAGGCATGCTTTGTTCTCTTCATTGAACATCTGCAACAAATGAGGCACAGAGAAGTGGCAGACTAGGACTCAAATACCTCGAATTGCTGCTCTTTATTTGGTCTCTGTTCTGGGGTATTCTCTCAGGGCTAGATGATGGGAGGAAGGCAACACATTTTCATGGATCTTATGGATCCTGAGAGGAAAAGGAAAGGAAGAAAAAACTCACTGTGGTGGTTACGCTGCAATGGGAAAGTTGGGCTGCTGGAAGACTGGACAGTCAGAGGATGTCCCCCAAATTCCTGTGAGCGGAACTCAAAGTGCCAGGTCCCTGTCACATGGCCAGCACCCCATGCCACGCAGCACAAGGGCCATTCTTCTCCCATGGTGGCAATCTCCTGCCATTACCCTGACGTTCTTGGCCAGGTCTCCGGCATCTGCCATGGGGACAGTCAGGAGATACCTCCACCTTGGGAGGCGGACTCTGGCCAATGAGATAGGCCTTTTGCTTCCTGCTTCTTCCTCAAATGGAGGAAAACTGCCCTTTGGGGCTGACAAAGTAGCTCTTCCTAGTGGAGCAACCGGGGATGCCAAGAGCATGGCGGTGGTAGTTAGGGACCTGGCCTCAAAGTCCCAGCAACACAACCGCGGGCAAGTCACCGAGCTTCCTGTGGCTCAGCTGATCTCTCATGTTCAAAGAAGGGGAGAATTATCCATGCTCCCCTGGAAGTCCAAGACTGCTCTGAAAGTCAGTGCAATCCCAGGGAAAGAAAGGCGTCCTGTGCCTTTTAGAAACAGGAAGATTGCACACAGCCAGCTAAGTCACTCTTAGAAATCCGCTGCAGCCGTGGTCCATGGCTTCTGAGGCTGCCTCCTCTTCTCCCTGAATTTCTGCCCCCTGTCTGCGTCCAGCTGTATGTTATCTTATGCATCTCTGGGTCAAACTGGTATCGAGGCTGAGGTGCACCTCAATGTCTGACTGTACCCTAATAAACACAACGAGTCACTTTCTTTGTCTGCACATTATTTTTTTTCCATTTTCAGAATGGAGAGGGGGAGGCTGAGCTGGTAGTCAGCTCTATCAGATGATTTCTAAAGCCCTTTCTCTTTATAGTCTAACATGGCCAGGGTGGACAGCAAGCTTTCATCATCAATTTCCAAGATGGCTGGTGGAGTTTTCCCTATTCATATATATATATATATATATATATATATATATATATATATATATTGATTTCAGAGAGGAGGAGAGAGAGACAGACACATCCATGATGAGAGAGAATCATGGATCGGCTGTCTCCTGCATGCCCCCTACTGGGGATTCAGCCCACAACCCGGGCATGTGCCCTTGACCGGAATCGAACCTGGGACCCTTCAGTCCTCAGGCCGACGCTCTACCCACTGAGCCAAACCGGCTAGGGCGTTCTTATTCTTGTTCCATGGATAGGCTGGCTCTTCACAATCCCTACCTTTCTGACAGCCCAACTTTACTAGACGGGGCCTGCAGCCAAAACGCCCTCCCCAGTCAGGCACAGAGCTTCAGCCCCTGCTGATTTGGTAATTCCCTGAGAGGTTCTGTTCAGCGACCGCTAACCACTCTGACTTGGAGTCTCCTCTTTGTGAATCCAGCGCTGAGGATTTCTTTCCCTTCACTTTGAACACGGCCCTGCTTTTGAATTTTCTTTGATTGTATGTTACCCAGCTTTCCCAGGTGTTTGGAGAGGGGGTGGGCTGTGGCGGTAGCGACTTCTGTGGGCTCAGGGCGCCACACGGAGCAGAAGTGCCCAGTCCTCGTATAACAATGCGTGGCTCGTCCTTGGCAGGAGACGAGGCTCCATTCACGTTCTATTTTGTCTGATGGCTGTTCAGAGGAATAAAGGCCCTATCCCCTCAGAAGCCAGATGAGAACATGACGGTTTCTTTCATCAGAAGGAAAGAAGGAAGCAAGTTAGAAAGAGCCAAGAGAAGGCCCTGGCAGGCGTCCCACCTGAAAACAGAGCTTCAGAGCTGCTTGGGAGAAGCGGGAGGTTGGGAAGATGGAGCCGATCACTGCGGCTGGGAGTGCTGAGCAGAGGCAGGGATGCCCAGGCGATGAGGAGCATCAGTCATCTAAGCAGAAGCCGCGCACCGGCTGCCTCAGACCTGCGAAAGGCCGGAGGCTGCCCGGAGGTGGGGAAAAGATAAACAAGCTAATGCCTGGAGAAAAGGAATTTCTAACAGCTCTGTTAATGACAAAGCATTTAATTTGTACTGTGGAGGTTTTATTTCTTTTAACCCTTCTCCAACCGGAGCATTTCACAGCTTCGTGGGACAGTTTCCATGGCACTGGCTAATTAAATACATGTTTTAAAAAGAAACACAAGAGATCTAGTGTTATTTCTTGCTTCGATCACCCCTGCCTGAGGCATCCAGTCACTGCTCTCAGGCTCATTTTAACCAGGCAACACGGGTCACATGGGGACCAGGCTCTAGGAACCTGCAGGGGTCCAGGAGCCCCCTTCAAGGTGGGACATCACGGACATGACAATGGAGATGTGAGTCCGTAGGAGTGGAGTCCGCCCAACACAAACAAGGGGAAAGGAGGCAGTTTCCTGGCTACCTAACGCGAAGGGGGGTGAGCTACTTCAGCAGGTGATGGAAAGTCAGCAGAAGGATGAACCCCACCCCCTTACCCCCGTCCCCCCACCTCCAGGCTGTGAACAGTGGTGGTGAGTGTGGTCTCTACAGGAGCGAATGACCGTGGATTCTATTCTTACCCGGTTTGTATGACTCCAATCACTACAGAACAAGCAGCCTGATTATGGGAGCTAAATAAACACCAGGGACACAAATATCCCCAGAGAGAAGGGGTGAAGGGAGAAGGGGAGAGAAGGGTCCTCAGTCCCTGGCTTAAAGCGGGCAGGAAAGTTGAAGATGTCTTCTTGGGGATGGAGAGGAGAATGACAGAAGCTTTTGAGTCCTGCTGTGTAGGGGGTGGAAGTTCAGCCCCTGTCAGGGCAGGGAGGAGGGCCCTCTTACTCTTTATGCAGGGGCACCTTAGGTTGAGCTACTAGCACAACACCTGGGTACCAGGGATGCTGAAGGTCAGGGGATGCTGGGACCCTGTCCTGGTCCTGATGATGATGATGATATAACACTTGCACAGTACTCACTCTTTGCCAGGCACTCTTCTAAGTACTTTATATATAACTCATTTAATTGCAAGTTAGATAAACTGAGACACTTCCCCAAGGTCACATAGTAAGTGACGGAGGTGGGATTCAGACCGTGGCAGATGGATTCAGGTACCCATGTTCTTAAACAGGAAGCTCTGCTGCAGTGTTATGTGGAGATACATGTGAATATATAATAGAATATCAATACTAACAATAACTGCTATTGATCCCTGGCTCTGTGCCAGGCACTGTGCTAAGTATTTTAGATACATGACCATAGCTAACCCTTAGGACAACTCCAGAAGGAAAGTAGCAATATTACTCCAGTTCCATAAGGGACACGGGAGAGATTCTTCATGGCTCAGGACCTGGGAGAAAGTCACCCAGGTAATAAGTGGCAGGGCTGTGGCACCAGCTACTGAATTCATGAGCCTTCAGAAACGAAGGGTGAAGCGAGAGACCTAACCAAGGGCCAGGAGGCGAGCAGGTCTGGTGAAAGGAGGCCCACCTCTGCGTAAGCACGCGCACTCGGCCACATAAGTCTCCACTCACCTTTCTCAAGTTACTTCTGAAGAGGATACAAGGCTCCAGGGATAGGTGGTTTTCTCAGTATAATTTCCTTTTGCAAAGAACAGTTTTGAGATGTGTTATAGACTAGAGCAGGGGTGGGCAAACTTTTTGACTCGAGGGCCACAATGGGTTCTTAAACTGGACCGGAGGGCTGGAACAAAAGCATGGATGGAGTGTTTGTGTGAACTAATATAAATTCAAAGTAAACATCATTACATAAAAGGGTACGGTCTTTTTTTTTTTTAGTTTTATTCATTTCAAACCGCAGGCCGTAGTTTGCCCACGGCTGGACTAGAGCAAGGTTCTACAAACTAGGCCAAATCCTGTCCGCACCTGTTTTTGTAAAGAAAGCTTTCTTGTAACAGCCACGCCCATTCACTTATGTGATGTCTGTGGCCGGTCTCATACCACAAGGGTAGAACTGAGTAGTTACAATGGAGACCATATGGCCCATCCACCTGTAATATTTGCTGTCTGACCTTTTACAAAAAAAGCTGGCTGCTCCCTGCCACAGAGGTGAACACTGAAGGCCCTGCCAGGGGACCGGAGGTGGGAAGAGCAGGAAAAGGAGAAGCCCAGAGCGGCTTTTAGGTTTGGGCGCCCTCCACACTTCATCACCCTTTCATTGAGTCCCACTTATGTGTCAAGCCATGTGCCGCGACACCCTGAGGATTCAGACATGAGACGTGTAACATGCTGGGCACAGCACACGCAGAACCAAGTGACAGGTGGAGATGAGACGAGCCGGGGAGGCGGGCGCAGCACCACGTCCGTGAAGACGAAGACGGCGGGGATTCCATGTTTCCTCGGGGTCTCAGGTGCTTCAGCCAACGGGGTGGGCTCTTCCTCCCTCCCATTCAGAAGGTTATAAACAATGAAGACTGACCTGCTAGTTGGGGAAAGGATGGGGAGTCATGCAGCCATCACCAGGTCTGTCTGGCACTGTGCTCAGAGCTGGGGACAAACAGACCCGGTCCATTACCTCATGGAGCTTTTCTAAATGTTTACTTCTCACTCGAGGATATGTTTTTACTGGTTTTAGAGAGAGAGGAAGGAAGAGAGAGAGAGACAGAGAGAGAGAGAGAGAGAGAGAGAGAGAGAGAGAGAGAAATTGATGTGAGAGAGACACCGCTCAGTTGGCTCCTGTATGCACCCAACCAGAGATTGAACCCCTAAACCTGGGCATGTGCCTGACCAGGAATCAAATCTGCAACCTTTCAGTGTAGGGGGAGATGCTCTACCAAGTGAGGCACACCAGGCAGGGCTCATGGAGCTTTCTTTAACACACACACACACACACACACACACACACACACACACACATTTTCATTGATTTTTAGAGAGAGGAAGGAAGAGGGATAGAGAGATAGAAACATCAATGATGAGAGAGGATCATTGATTGGCTGCCTACACACACACACACACACACACACACACACACACACACACACACACACACTGGGGATCAAGCCCACAATCTGGGCATGTGCCCTGACCGGGAATAGAACCGTGACTTCCTGGTTCATAGGTTGAAGCTCAACCACTGAACCATGCCAGCCGGGCTCATGGAGCTTTCTTGCTTATAACCAGAGGGCAGGAGAAAAAGAAAGAGAAAGGGGGGAAAGTTCCAGAAAGATGAGGGAGTACATGTCAGATGGTTCCTATTCTCCCCATAAAGTTAGAGGTGAGAGGCTTGCGGCAAGAAGAAAAGGTATCAAAATAGGCATCTCCGGTAGAGGAAACATTTTCCCCAGAAAAAAACAAAACCTATTGGAATCGCCAGCAGAACTGGGTGCCAATTGGAGGCTTGAGATCAGCAGGAGGCTTTCTTCCCACAACGCTGCACCGCTCAGGGGCAGGCACAGGATGGGCCTGTGTGGGAAGGACCGAGGGGGAGGGAGCCTCAGGCAGGGAGAGCCATTCAAAATGCAGGGTGTGAAGTCCATCATGGAGAGGAAGCTTCTGTTGACTGGGGTAAGGTCATGGGTATTGATTAAGTCCAGGTCTGCTGAGTGAAACACCTGCTTCCTGTGGAAATCTGAAGGCCGTGTCTCTCGCCAATGAGCTCTAATGATCTCAGTGCAGGGAAGATGCTTCAGTTCCGAGAGGTGATTAGCGTTGTCAGTGAGGCCTGGGACGTGGGTTTCCTAATTAGCCTGGGCGTGTGCTGTGTCTCCTCCCTGGCCAGGCTCTGTGAGCTCAGGCTGCCACCGACACAAGCGAAATCCTCATTCCAGTGAGGACTCGGCCAACATGTTTCCTCCGTAAACAATGCTTTACCTTGAAAATGATAAGTGAACATTTTTTGATGTGGGAACATGACCTTTTTTGTAAATATCGATCTACTGGGTTTGTTTTTTTATCCTCGTCTGTCTTCCATGAGTCACAGCATGAGGCATCAGTGAAGATTTCTGCTTTGACCAAGGACTTGGAAACGTCTGCGTAGCCAACTGAATGCAGAGTCCTTGGGGTTCCTACATACCCCTTCCCACCCCTGCCCCGCTCACCTTCCCAACAACTCGAGCTTTCTTACTCCCTTTTATTAAAAAAAATAAGTAAATTGCTTTTATGGGCTCTTTCCAACTTAATTTTCATAGAAACAACTCTTTCTGGGTTCATATTTCATCGGTTTACATAATATTTAATTAAAAGTATGTAATTACAAAAGAGCATGACTGGCGTGAACAGATTTTGGACCAAACACAGCTGGCTGCAGGGAGGCAGAGAGTGAGGGGTGGGCGGAGGTGAGAGGGATGGAGGGCAGGCCCACCTGCCTGGACATCAGTCGTGTGTTTTTCCTGAGGGAGGTGGTGGGCTGAGGAGGCTTCTGTAAACTCCCTCCACACCATGCGGCCTGAGCCCTGGGAGGCCAGGCTGATGGCTGACTCCTCGCCGCCCACACCGATGCCTCGGTGGTAACATAGTCAAGTCCCTTCTCTAGGCCTGCAACTGCCCCTTTTCTCCGTCAGCTTTCAGACTACACATTGGCCAGCTCTGCGCGTCTTTAACGTGAGAGAGAAATAACCCTTCAGCTTGCTTAAGCCCCTGCTGTTCTGAGTTTTCTATTGTTGGCTGCCGAGCCGATGGCACCTGATAGTACATCCTCCAGATTGACTTTCCTGCCTCCGGGCGCTGCTCAGGCTGCCGCTCTGCCTGGGTTGGCCTCTCCCTGTGCTCCCCTGTCCGTGCATCTCTCGCGTAGAGCAACGTCACAGCTACGTGTTGGACCATCTGCCTCCAAGCCAGGTCTCCTTTCTTGGATACTCTGTACCCGAAGAATTTAATCTAATCCAATTGAATTTAATTGAATCGAATTGTGGAAAATAACACCTCTGGTCTTAAAAAAAAAAAAGCAGGATAAAATCGTGTGAAGTCGGATGTATTGGGGTGCACTACTCTCCTCTCCTCCCTCTGACTGATGTTGCAAAAAAAAATCTTTTTACTTACTGATCCTTCAACAAAGTTTGTCTTTTATTCCGTGGTGAAAGGAAACAGGTTTAGGTGATTTCATGAGTGCTGACTGCACGTTGGGCACTTTGCATATTATTTTATTCTCTGCCACACGGAGAAGTTTGCTACAGATGAGGAAACTGAGGCTCAGAGAGGTCAGGTAACACCCCAAGGTCACACAGCTAGGAAGAGGCACGTTTAGGTGAAGCCAGGACTATCTGATATCATAGGCTTATATGCTTATAAGTGGTAGATCGTTGTTTAAAACAAGCACATGGCATCCCAAGTACTAACACGGATTCCACAGGCCTGGTTGCTAACCAAGCCTCGTATCTTTGGTTGGACCTCACTTTCCTCCGCTATAAACGATGGCTGACTTCTGAGGACCCTTCTCGCTCCAATGGCGGGTGGTTCTATGACAAACTCACAACAGGTTTAGGTGATTGAAAGTCTTTTTCTACAGGAAAATAAGGAGAACAAATGATATGCAAAAGAAGTACCCGGAGGGCTCTGATTTAAAGGCAAGCTTGGTGTTAATTCTCTAGTCACCGACTGCTTGGCCTGCCTGGATCTCAGATGCCATTAAGCCCACCCCCCTCTCCTCATATCCTCTCTGACACGGTCACACGTCGGTGAAAGGACAGCAAACAGAACACCTGCAGGTAGAAGCCTCATCTATAAAGAGAAGGATCCTGCCCTAACCGGTTTGGCTCAGTGGATAGAGCGTCGGCCTTCGGACTGAAAGGTCCCAGGTTCAATTCCAGTCAAGGGCATGTACCTTGGTTGCATGCACATCCCCAGTAGGGGGTGTGCAGGAGGCAGCTGGTCGATGTTTCTCTCTCATCGATGTTTCTAACTCTCTATCCCTCTCCCTTCCTCTCTGTAAAAAATCAATAAAATATATTTTAAAAAAATAAAAAATAAAGAGAAGGGTCCATTTCAGCAGAGTCACTGGGATGGAGGGGGTTGTCCAGGCTGAGTTGTGGGCCCCCAAGGACCTGTGTGAATTGACATTCACCAGTGAAGCCCCCACTGCATCAGGAATCCAGGGAGGCTGTCACCGAGGGAGTCGGGGTGAGGTGTAGCGAGTGTGAACAAATGCAGTGTGTGCTCTTAGAGGAACTAGAGTTCAGGAAAGATCCCCAAGGGTTTCCAAGAGCCACTGAATGCTAAACACAAACAGGCTGGGAGACAGGCCGCTGCTCTTTCGGATCCTCCGCATTCTGCCAGGCATCCCTGTGCTCCCTGCCCTGGCCTGGGGACCCACCGAGGCCCATGGCCCTTCTACTCACAGTCCTGAGTTCAAATCCAGCTTGATGCCACCTGTATGTGAATTTAAAATTTAAATTTGTTTCTACAAATTCCCATTTATTACACAAACAGAATTCAATGAAATGATTCTTCTCTAATTTATCAACTCGAGTCTGCCACACATATTGGATAGTAATACCAACCTTTGTATGACCCCTTTAAAGCTTATGAGTCACTCTCTCATCCATGATCTCATTTGGGCTTCCCTTCGGCCCTAAGATGTGAGAATTGTGTTGAAGCAAATGAAATTGCTGGTATCCGATTGTTTATGACCTACAAGATGGCTCTTTCTATGGTTTGGCTTAATATTTGAGCTCTTGTCCTTACTTTGCCGATGAGAAACTGAAGCTTCCACTTACCATGTGACTTGCCCATGGTTTTTAGTAAGTGGCTGAGCTGGGACTGTCTGATTCCAAACATCATTTGTTTATCCTGCAAGTATTTACTGAGAGCCTGCTAGATGCCAGGTATAGAAACACACCAGAGGGCAGTGCACCCTGACCTGTCTGCGTGGGCACGTGCACAGAATACCAGGGGGTGAAGGGGCACCTCCTAGCAATACTTAGCACATACTGAGCGCTCACTGTGCTGCGCCCAAGTCTCCTTTCACATGTCTGCTCCTGTATTATTTACTTATCTATTTATGTCTTGTTATTTATAAACATAATTACTATTTATTATTGTGTGATATTCATATTTATATATGAATCTTCACGCCAGCGTTGCCCATTTTACAGGCAAGAAAATAGAGGCATAGAAGGGCAAAGTCGCATGCCCAAGGTCAAGTGACAGAGCCAGGACTGAAGCACAAGCAATGCAGCTCCAGAGGCTGAATCTGGGTGGCGTCTGAATCTCCCAGGGGCACCTGGCAGCCTTTCTGAGGAGGGTGGTCTCTGAGCTGAGGCCTGGAGGATGCAGAGGGCAGAGTCCTACTGAGCTCATGGAAAAACATGTGCAGATGCCCAGCAGCCTGAGAAAGAAAGACATGCTTTTGGGAA